>NC_142519.1:37501612-37529112 GCF_964205215.1 Stylophora pistillata | reverse complement strand
TATGGGTAGGCGTTACAAAAATTGATGCATAGAAATTTGTCTCAACCTGACGAGGTACAAAGCTGCATCCCTAAACCGAACAAAGATAACACAACATACGTTTTCGGTAATTAATATTCCGGCAGGCTCTGTGATTTCGGACGAAATTGTCCGGAAGAATCCCGATATCCTAGAAATTTGGCGTGTGTGACGCTGACATGCTATAAATCACGTAGGCATACGGTTGAATGCGACGTACACAACGATATTTTGAAAATCTCTAATTTCACCCGTGGAGCGAGTGAATGTTTGTTTACCACTAAGCGAGTTTGTGTGTGAGTAAAATCGCCTCCGAAACGATACTTGAAGAGCTCTTTAACGACTAAAACTTCGCTTATGGCATGGAAAGTGGCTAAGAAAGCGATTTGGAGCGATTTAGACCGGCAGCGATCGAATGAGAGTGAAAAGTCGAGGTAGGAAGTTTTTATATTCCACTGCGTAATTTGAAGTTCTTCGCCTGTAGTCGACCGTGTCGGCTTGAAAATCTCGAATGTTTGAATTAAAATTGATTTACGGGGCCCCAACAAACATTAATGTACGTCTAGAGCACGTTTTTAGCGACAAACGTAATGCGAGACGAAAAGTAATCAAGGGTAATCGATACCCTGCTGCGATCTATGGGATTGCATCATATGAAATATTTTGATTTATTAAAAACTGAATCATTGGTAATGCAATTCAAGACTTTTTATTGGCTTAGCCATTATGGTATATGAGCCAATATACCATAATCTACAAATATGGTAGCGTGCGCGTCCGGTTAAAATTAAAAGGGTGCTAAAAAATTTAAGATTTGGTAAGATTTGTCTAATATCTTGGGGGCGTATTTAATAAAACAATTATTCCACTCGCGCTTGTTGGATATGAGATGACGTATCTATCATCGCATATCTAACGCGCGCTCGTGGAATAATTGTTAAATATTTTTTGTAATCCAGGCGCAGATAAGAATTCGTCAAAAATTCACTTTTTATTCTTTCTCTATCACATTTTCAAGACGTTTGGCTAACATGTGGATAAAAAATTCGTGCTATTAATTAATGTGCTAGTCCTGTGCAAATACTTGTGACTTTTACTTTAAATTTTGCATTATTTTTTCTTTTTCGTCTGTCAATTTATTTTTTCAGGAAAGTCTTTAATTTCAATGGTAAAAGTTTTGTATTCCTGAGGAGCTCATTTTCTAAACTTTAAAATGACATATTTTTGGTGTTATTGCTTGTAAATATTTGTTGAGATAATTATTGATTTAAACACTGAATGTAAACAATATTTGCGTGTTTGCGTGATTCAGCCGTTAACGAGTTAAAAGAATGCAATATACACCTCAAAATTCAACAAGGATATCAACTTTTTACAGGTGCATCATCAACTGAGTTGCAACATTCTTCGGCCTCATCTTCTACAACCACAGCCACATCATCGTCATCATCAAGGCTTTCATCATCCACATCCAGTGTAACTGTCCTATCAAGCCCCATTCCTTCTATTTTGCATAGCCAGTCATTCACATCCACACGGTCATCCACTTCAACCAGCTCACAATCATTGCCTTTGCCATCTTCCACTAGTAATGAAATCAGCCAACCTGCCATCACCAGGACAATTTCCCGACCTACCAATGGCCGTAAGTCTACACTATATACCAAGTTTGCCTTTTGTGCAAGAGCGATTAACATAATTACTCATCACTTATTGTAGTAAGGAAAATAAATACAAGGTAAATAGCACAGACGGTAATTTGGCCCAGATGGCTTGACAATAATAGCACAGTACTGTTTTGGAATTAGTGAAGATTGTTGTAACATGATTAACTAGTTTAATCTCATGTTAACTTATTAACTACACAAAGAGCAGGATTATGAGATGCAACTGGTACAATATTATTTCTGCAACTGACAGAATGTTCCCAAGAGTTAATTCTGTACTTTTCTAAACCTGCAGATTCATTGGATTTTCTATTTGTTTTTTTTTTTTTTTATCATTTTCTAGGAGTGTAAATGTGCTGATTCTGAAACATCCAAAATTAGTCCAAAAATCAGCACATTTTATAATAATGTTGCATTAGAAATTGATAAAGCTTCCTGAATCTGTGCAAAATCTATGCTCCGAGCCAAGCAGAGCAAGGCGAGGGCATAAAACTGGCATAAATAATAAGGTATGCCTTCAAGTGTATCTTATGCGGCAAGTTAGTAGTAGTTACAATATTTCTAATGGATAAAGTGTAATCTTCTTCGCTCTCATTAGCATTTTTGACGATATATTTGAATACGTCCTTACGGTTTTCATGCTTAGAGATATGTGATTCTCCTAATCGAGTAAGTGTTACTGCATTATTTGGTGATGTTGCTTTGGATAAGTTGGTGATCCAGTGGCCTCCCATGTTAAAGGCACCAGTCATGGTTTCCCCCCTTTTGAAAACACTATTTGTCTGAACATACATTTTATTTACAGCATCAGAATAAGTTGAGGGTGATTGTAAGTTTCTTATGTAGCTTGAAGTCATATCCAAATTTCCTGTCATAGATTCGCCAGCCTTAGACACTTCGGTATCAGCATAATCTTTAGTAGCTGCATCATTGTTACTAGTTGGTGCTGCCAATCCAGTAATTTTATTGTTTGACTTAGCTAATGCTCCTGTCATGGTGTCACCGGTTTTTGAAACTTTGCCCTGTAAACCTGCAGTGGCCAGTGGCGTGTGTTCGACTATGGGAGTCTACATTTAAGCTTTAGTAGCAGCATTCTGGTTACCGGTAGGATCTGCTACACTGGTAATCCTTTTATTATTAGTTATTAGTTATTTGCCTCTCTGTCTTTCATAATATATCTGGCATCACAATGGCACAAAGGGCACTGAGGTAACAGTATAGCAGCCTCTTGCAGTTATTACATGCAGCAGCCCAAAGTGTTGTACCTATAAATAAGTGCCTTATTGCCCAACTTTGTAATGTATTAGTCTGCACTACAAAAGATTCAATGGATTTTATAAACAAAAAATTTACAACAAACATGAGATAGCATCACAATTTAAAAGTCCTTTTGGATAAAATTTCTAAAATAATTATTATCCACTTTGTACTTAAAACATTACCATAATGTATAAATATATGAGTGAAATAAATATGAAAAAGATGATACAAGATTCGATTAGAGATCTGGATGAAGTAGATGAATGCATTAGAGAACTTTACTATACAGGGATGTGGTATCAATTACCTGATAGTATCTCATATATGATGATGATCTAGTAAAGTAAAGACAATGTCAACTACAGCTTCAATTGATTTCCTCTTATTTATCAATTTTTAAAAATGAGTGGGAAAAATATAAAGGATACTGGTGAAAGTTTGCAATTGATATAGAAAATTTAGAGCGGGAAATCATTCTACGAGTTGAGATTTTAGAAAAAGAATTAGAAGATGAAATAAAGGAAAAGACACAACAAGATCCGCACAGTGAAGACTGTTTAGATAGATTTATAAGCATGAACAGATTTTGTGCCAGTTTTATGCTGTCACCTTGCTCCGCTTGGCTTGAAGTATAGGTTTTGCACCAATTAGGGAACTTTACAATTTTCTAATGCAACATTTTTATAAAATGTGCTGATTTTGTGTGGATTCATTTTGGATGCGTCAGAATCAGCATAGTTACACTAGTTTTTCTTCACACTCAACTTCTCTTTGCGATACAGAAAGCTAGTTCCATTGAAAAGTAACAATTTCAATGTAATAAATGACTTCATAGTCCTTAGTCTTAATCAGTATGCTTTTGTTACAACAAGGTGAAACAAGACATTACCTGGAGCACTTGGCTTCTCAAGATCACCAATCAGGTGAGGCTTTTTTGGTTTTCTGTGTGAGAGCACAGTACATTGACAAATAAATTTTGGTTCTCTTATCTTGTGTGCATGAATGTAGACCAGGTGTCCTTTAGCTTTCCTACATTGTTTCTGCCGCTGAAATTTTGACGCCAGGAAGCAGGATTGGTGTGGTGATGAGAGCAATTGTGTGTATCAATGTTACCTTGTTTTGATTCTAGAAAAAGAAAGTGTGTGTGGCTTGCTTTGGTTGATTCTCCGTAAGGCCTCGAGATGTTTTCCTATTGTATCCCAGTCTTATTGCAGTGTACCATTATCCTTACACAGCTTCCTGAATGTTGTATTATAACCTATGGGCTCACTTTTCTCTTGTTGCACCAATAGGAATCCTTTCATTAAACATTATTTTGATCATATGTAAATGGAATTTGCACACTACAAATATTAAACTATTATTATCAATGTTATTATTATTATTATTATTATTATTAATCATTCTCTTTGTTATAGCTATTTCCTCGAGAACCAGTTCCAGTGATGACAATGATGGTAAGATGTGTCACTTCCTCCCTTGTTTAAGTAGATTGTATATCATATTCATCATTTCTATTTCAATTAAATTGCATAGAATGGTAGAATTGATTCAACTATGTTTATTTCTCCATTGTACAACAATGAAGTGCTCACCTTGTAGGCAAGAGAAAATATGTGGGTCACGACTCATATAACCTTTCACACCAATATTACATCTTGCAGATGGTGACTTTGTGCAAAGTGTATTTGCAGATGATGTAATTGAGATAGATCCTCTGTTACCCAATTGTAAGTCAAAATGAAATTTCTAAACATTATGCTGGAAAAAGTATAGTTCCTAGTGTCTTTCCATTCAATTTCAGTTCCTATCATAGCAGAAACAACAGTTGTATCTAATATACTGGAGGCCACAACAAAAGGTGAATTTCTCATGCACTGATTTTACTTGCAAGATGAATAAGACAATGTGGGAATAGAAAAGTTAAGGAAAGTGAATTTCAGGGTAAAACTTGTTGTTATTTATATATATAACTGCAGATAGTACTGTTTCGGCCTTCTGGGCCTCATCAGTGCAATGCTGTTACTAGGATGGAGGAGAACCAAAGTGGTCACCCCAAACGATCCCACACTTGACTGTGTATCGTGTAAGCCATGCCAGAGTGCTCAAACTAGAAAAGTATATATGCAATATAACTCCTAGCAATCACTGTCTTTGAAGGAGGAATTTATTATCATTTCACTAAGCATAAGCATTATGTGCATCAGTTGGTATTTTCATCTTCTTTTCCTGGACTAATTCTTCATCGGGTAAGGCAAACTGTTCAAGGACCATCTATGGAAGTGATAGCCAATGCATATATTCCTGCACAAAATTAAAAGGTGTGCATTCAGCTCATCCTTGCAATGTTATTATATTACAGGATTCAAAGGCACACCATTTTATGGTAGCGGAATAAAGGGTAAATGCACCAGTATAAATTTGTTCCAGTACAAAAGTGTTACTTCTTCAATAAACATGGACTATTGTGTCAATCAAAGCTTTAAAGGGAACCTCCACTAAAACAAGAATATAACTGTAAAATATGCAACATAATGTTTACAATCAAAAGTGTTAGATCTTTTTCCAATGGAACAGTTTGTATCTGTGTCAATCATTCAAACTGGCAGTGCACGGGAAATTTGAAAACCAAGAAAAACGTTTTGGAAGTTTGTCTCTCTTGTATAGAAATGCTTCCATTGGAAAAAGATAAAAAAATTTTGATGGAAAACATTACATTCAATACTTTAAAGTTATATTCTTATTTTAGTGGAGGTTCCCTCACTACAGGATAATTAAGGCAGCCATGGAAACAGCTTGTTGTGATTGGCCACTGATAGTGACAGCCTTGGGATGTTTTCTGGCTGAAAACCTCCAATTTTGAACGTGGTGATTTTGCAATCATTAATGGCAAGGAATTATGCAATTAACTTTAGCAATCTTACATGCAGTAAGTCCACATTAATCTCAATAGGTGGAGTGGTGGAGGAGGACTTCTCTTGGTTCGGATTGGGAGGTGCGTATGTCATTTCAAATTGAATGATTGATAAACAACTCATTTATTTTTATTGTGACCCCATGTTATATGACCAAAAAACCAAGGGTAGATGGAAAACTTCTGACTTTTTATCAAAGGCAATACCAATGTGGCCTGTGAACAGAAAAAGGAATACAACTATTCAGTGTTTAAAGCGATTTGGAAAAGAATAATGAGAAAATTGTAAATGAAATTGAAGTCAGCATTACAGGATGTCCCCAACCCTCCTCAAACTCTTCAAAGAAAAGTAAGGTGTAGTTGACAGATTACTGGTGAGAACCTAGGTCAGCATAACTAAATTCAACTTCCTTGATATCAAAATAATAGTCTGCCTCCTATTACAGGGTCATCAAGCAGAGTGTGTAGGGAGGATGAGGTTGTAAAATGCCAACAACTACTTCAGATGGGAGGTGAAAATACAGCAATGTTGCCCTTTTTGATCCACCACTTTCAGGAGGTATAAAGTCCTAGCATAAACTTGCAAGAACAGTGCATATTTCTTGAAAATGTGCATTTCATTACAGCTATATGCATGAAGAAGAGATACCGTACTCAGCATGATGATGATAAAAGAACAAGGGGCAGATGTGTTGGCTCAGCAATTTTATGTGCTCAATGATGCCAAGTGTAAAGCATTTGAGTAATATTCAATCATAAGGATTTGGTTTTTTTTCAAGGCAGAACCATGTTCCCAAATGCTGCATGAATTTTATGAACCGGAATAGAGAATTAAATATATGTAACTTGAACGTAATGTGCATTTCATTTCTATAGAAAACAAAGAATGATTTTATTGTTTTGTATCTTCAGTTATGTTGGCAAGCACGTGAAGAAAATAAAGGAATGATTGCTGTCCTTGTTAATTCAAGACAGAGGGGTGTTGCCCAGAGAGGAGCCATGTTGAGGTACAATTAGCAATTATTCTTTGAAATCAAGGTAAATATTCCCTAAAGCCACAATTCACTGAGATGTTTTAGGATAAATGCTTGAAGTGATCTCGACAATAACTAATATGGAAAATATTAGAAGATATTTGTAAAATTTCTGCTTCTGAAACTTAAGCAAAACACGAGTTTACCCCCCCCCCACCATTTTGTTTTTCACATTATCCTTTTGCTCAGAGGTGTATGTTGTTGAATAGCCAGAGATAGCAAACCAATCAGATTGCCTGAAATGCCAAGATGACTGAGTGTGTATATACACTAATTTGTGATAACATAATGGAAAAAGACTACTATATATAGAAGCCTGAAGGGTAATAAATAGTTCAAGTAAAAAGGCGGTTACTGACCGTAATAGTCAAAAGCAGTTCATCTAAGTATGCATTAATATGGAGTGCTGCACCAATATGTACAAAATGAATTGTCTCACCATCTTGACTGATCTTAGAATAACCACAAAGTACTGTTATTTTACTTTGAAATACTCCCTTGAACCCATGTAAAATATAATACTTCATTTTATTGAAGGATACTACACAAAATGGAATGTGGACACGGGAAGAATTGGCTATTTTGGGTAACTGAGACCTGGTCCAGCGAGGGAAGAAAAGGTATGCGAGAACCCATCCCTTAGAGCTACATTCAGTTTTGTTGCACCAGTCATATGTGCCTTGAAATTCAAAAAGGTAGCATCTGAATCAGAAGTTTTGCAAATTATACACAATGCCCCTCCCTTGGCGAGCACAAAACGGCTTTGTGTGGAAGAGCCATTAAAACCATAATGATATGATTCAGTAAAATAGGGGGGGGGGGGGTGAGGAGGGAGGGACACAAATGATGTTACACAGAGCTTGATAATGAAAGAAAGCAATGTCCAGTAGTTTGACCTCTGGTTAAAATAATCTTCAAGGGCCAAATAATAATTGTAGTGATATCAGTGCATCATACTGGTAATGTTTGAAGTAAATGGGAGTAAGAAATATTGTTGGCAAAGTATGATAAATCGTGGCACCCCCATGATTGGGGGAAAGCCCAGATCAAAATTGGTTTGATGATGACAATAATCACAAACCACAAATTGCTTGGTCTTCAACCTGATCATGGAATGAATTTTCAAACAATGCCTCCTACTACCAAATATTTAAAGGAGATCATGTCTGCAATGAAAAAAGCAAGTGTCATTTTTCCTTATTTTCAGTTTTTCATGCATATGGTGGTGATCAGAGAAAAGACCGGATTCTATTTCTTGTACCATCCACAGGCAGGAATGCCACCTTGTTAGGCGAAATTGCAGGTATGGCAGAGTTAGCATAATAATGTGTATATTACACCAAAACCACTTTCTGACTGGAAGCAATGAAGAATTAAGACCATTCGTTCCAAAAAGCTAACAATAGTTTGGGGAGAGAGAAAGAGCTTATTTTCCCACAAGTGAAGCGTTATCTAGGGGCACTGAACATAATTTAAAAAAAATTATGTATACTTTTAGATACAGAAACAGATACACATGATGACATTTTAGGAAACATAATCGAAAGGGCAGCTTTGCATATTACGGAGGAGGGTCAACAAAGGTAAGTAAGTAAGTATAACTTTATTTAAACACGAAACATTGATGAGCAAAAGGATGCTCGTTACAAAAATGTACGTGTATACTAATATAATTAGAAACTATAATATGATAAATGAATAAATAATTTGAGAAAATATATATATAAAAAGAAAAATAAATTAAAATTTGAAACTAGTATAATCAGCTGTACCAGAGGCATGCTTCATTAAGTAATCAGTGTAACACTCAGTGCATTAATTATAGTATGGTGGAGGTGTCTAACAAAAAACAAAACTCAAATAACACTGCTGCCAGTAGATATAAATGGGTTTATGCTGTGGAGCCACAAAAACCACCCTTGCACTGTATTTGCTAAGCTACATAAAGTGTGATGCTTCTCTAATACATCATTGCTTTAAGAGTATAGCTTTAAAGTGCATTGTTTTGTATATCGTGACTAGTGCTTATAGTAGTGGTGATTATTTTGACACGCAGAGAACAGTATGCCAAGTGGAGACAAGAAAGAAAAGATCAAGAGGAGGAACTGGAAAATGAGGTGAGTTTCATCACCTAAAACAAGGAACAAGCATGGTATTTAGAATTATCATCGTTGAAGAAAAATGAAAAACTTAATAGAAAAATTAAAATAACGAAAAATAAAAATAGTAAGTAGTAGATATAATGTGAGGAAAAAAAAGGCAAACACAAGCGATGAAAGGAATACAATTAATAGTACATATTTGAAATCCCATCCCATGTACATACAGGTTACAAGACTTTTCACACCCCAAAGAAAAACAACAATCGTACTGCATCCTTTTTCTTAACATTGTGGACTAAATTAAAGGATAGAATGAAGAACACAATTGATGGTTACTACATTGATTTCTCTATTTTTATACAGATAAGGAAAGCAAGAGAATTGCGGATATCTGAGGAACCACAGTCAGGTCGGCAAATAAAGGTGGTAGACCTAGAGGGAAAACAATGGATGCGAAAATTCAAGGAAACAGCATGCTTCCAGGTAAATTTTTGGTAATGACATAATAGAAGAGTTGTCAATTGACCTCTATGTTAATAGCCACAAAATTTTATCCTTGACAGGAAGTGTATGACTGGTTGGGAAGTTCCAAAACAATTCCATTGTATTTCAACCTTCAAAGGGGCAACAATGTCCTTAAGCACTGTGACCAGCTGCAGGGTGATGAGGTTCTTCACATTTGTGAATGGGTTAGTGTTCTGTAGGAGCCAAGGCTACATCAATTAAAGTGCAATGAAAAATCAGAAATCACAGTCTGTATAAGAAAATAAATTCCTTGGAAAATAATCTTAGAATGACACATTTGAGGATATTTCTGTCAAAATAATATGGAAAATTTAAAGATATACAAGGCTAAAATTTATGGCAAGTAAGGTTTTCAGTTTTATTAAATAATAGTTTTTATGCTCCAATCAAGGAAAACAAAAAAAGAGAAGAAAAGGAATCAAGTGATAAGGTATGGAAGAAATGGTGAACATTGCGTGGCACAGCCATTTTCCTATTGTATATAGTTACTGATGGCCGGAGCCAAGATGCTGAAAGCCACATTAGCACTAATCACCGTTAACTACCATGGCAATGCCGTGGTTTTGGTCCCAGCCCAGTTGACCAAAGGTTAGCGATAATCAAGCATCAAACAACACGGCCTGCTAAGGTCTTCTGTTTCCGTCTAAAATGGTAAGGAAGAATCTTAGGCTCTACTTTCTCTGAGACAAAAGTTTATTAGGGAAACAACATTTAAGCACACTTCGGTTCCTAACTGAGCCAGGTCCTTTGTGTCCATGCTCTTCGTGAGCGAGGATCTTTGCCTCCAGGTTCTTAGGCACGTAACATTTAAGCACATGTCGGTTCCTAATTGAGCCAGGTCCTCTGTGTCCATGCTCTTCGTGAGCGAGGATCTTTGCCTCCAGGTTCTTAGGCACATAACATTTTAGCACATGTCGGTTCCTAATTGAGCCAGGTCCTCTGTGTCCATGCTCTTCGTGAGCGAGGATCTTTGCCTCCAGGTTCTTAGGCACATAACATTTTAGCACATGTCGGTTCCTAATTGAGCCAGGTCCTTTGTGTCCATGCTCTTCGTGAGCGAGGATCTTTGCCTCCAGGTTCTTAGGCACATAACATTTTAGCACATGTCGGTTCCTAATTGAGCCAGGTCCTCTGTGTCCATGCTCTTCGTGAGCGAGGATCTTTGCCTCCAGGTTCTTAGGCACATAACATTTTAGCACATGTAGGTTCCTAATTGAGCCAGGTCCTCTGTGTCCATGCTCTTCGTGAGCGAGGATCTTTGCCTCCAGGTTCTTAGGCACATAACATTTTAGCACATGTCGGTTCCTAATTGAGCCAGGTCCTCTGTGTCCATGCTCTTTGTGAGCGAGGATCTTTGCCTCCAGGTTCTTAGGCACATAATAATTCAGCACACATATCGACATACATATTGGCATACATATTATTAACATACATTTTAGCATACACATTCACATACATCTTAGCATACAAAGCAAGACCATTGCTACATTTCTTGGGCTTAAGAAATAAAAAAGAAAGTAAATCATTTCTCATATACTGACTCATGGGTTAAGGAAATATATTTTTAAGAAAGAAACTCTTGAGTAAAGCTGCTATTCAAGACTAATTGAATGAACCCTTAAAGCAACTGAACTTAACTTAACAAAACACCAGTGATATTTGGCACAATTTTCCCAAAATTCATTAGTCTAGTATGAGATAAATTCGAAAGTTCATGGCTAAGGCATTGGTCGGCAAAATAAAGGGAGGTATGCAACCCAGGTCGCCTGGGTAGCATACCTCCCGTCTCCTTTCTTTATTTCTTGCAGGTTAGCTTTAGAGGGAATAAGCCAGAATTGGTAGAAGATCTCTCCAAAACCGTTGAAGGTATGTAGAGAAACTTCTCTTCTGTCAATTTTTAAGGATTGCCAGCCTAATCCAATTGCCGTGATTCAGAGCAATTCCTGAAGGCCTAATCTATGAACCAGCCCTTGACATTAAAAAATCCTGCCATAATGTACCATAAAGCTACTTTTGCAAAGGCTGCATTTTGAGCTAAATAATTTTAAAAATCATTGGTATTATGATAATGATAATAATTTTTGTTATTATTTTTTCATCCCATTTGACATGCTTAAGAAACTACATCTTCTTTACTTCCAGATTTCACAAGCAATGAATTGGATGGAGACCACCCAAAAAAAAGGAAAAGAAAGGACAACAGAAACAGAAAAGAGAGAAGACAAAAAAGAAAGAAAGAACATGAATAATAGAAGTTAATATGAAACGTATCGTAATTAAACCTGAATTCTGTAATGTCTGCGTTTCAACCTGTTATAGTTAAAAAAGTTATTAAAAACATGGATTCACATTAAAAAAATGTCTCTCTCCGGTTTAAGGCATCATATTCATGTTTCATTGAAAGTTTAAAAGTACCCCACAGAATAAACTACAAGTTTATCATTGTCAATGAAATTGAGTCTATGAGCTGCACAAGATGAGCGTTATTTAAAGTAAACCTCCCTTTCTGACTACAATAAAATGGCTATGCATCCGAGGTAATATTGTTTACAATAATAGAGGTTTGAAATATTCTAAAAGCAAGCGTTCATAAGTATCAAGAATTGAGAACTTCAGTGACGTTTTATGATTACCGTCTACTTAAATCAGATACAAGCAGCTCTCCTAAAATCGTTTCCTGAAAGGGTTTATAGTATCAGGAATGAAATGGAGAACTTCAGCGAGATTATATGATTACCGTGTAATTGGGTCAGACATAAGAAGCTCACGTAACAGCCATTCTGAAGTTACAATTTCTTCCACGAAAAACATTAGCATGAAAACCTTTCAAGGTAATTCCAATGTAAACACTATTTTAAGAATGGGATGAGTAACGTTACCTTCTCCACCTGAGATTTTCCCATGTCTGAGTTAGCCACAAGAAAGGCCACTTTTAATAAACCTAAACGTTTCAGTCCACCTATTCAGCAGTCTAAGTATATAAAGACTAGGGTGGCGTCAACTAAAAACTAAGGAATTCTCCTTAAGGTGATAAAATACATCAATTCTATTTGCGGTGTGTCGAAACTAAAACTTGACCGTGATGCAGGGTACCCAAGGGATCTCGGTCCTCATAGGTGAGGCGCCAATTTGCGCTCGGGCTGAGAAACCGAGTTCGAATGGGGAACACGGGTCGATCGGCTGAGATACGTTAGTGGTACGCAGAACGAATCAATCGTATTCCATACAGTTATGGGCCGTGTGTTTATTTCGAGCTCGATTAGTTTTAGTCAAGGCTGATAAACGTCAATTTATCCGATCATTGTTTGTGTCGCATTTCGAGCTCGATTGGTGTTAATCGAGGTGGATTACTTAATCGTCTTTGATAAGCCTGCAACAGTGTACGATTGTTTATTCGTCCTCTATATTTCATTAACGTGTTGGATTGCCCAGAAACGTAAATTGATCCCGTATCTCTGCCGATCGACCCGTGTTCCCCATTCGAACTCGGTTTCTCAGCCCGAGCGCAAATTGGCGCCTCACCTATGAGGACCGAGATCCCTTGGGTACCCTGCATCACGGTCAAGTTTTAGTTTCGACACACCGCAAATAGAATTGATGTATTTTATCACCTTAAGGAGAATTCCTTAGTTTTTAGTTGACGCCACCCTAGTCTTTATATACTTAGACTGCTGAATAGGTGGACTGAAACGTTTAGGTTTATTAAAAGTGGCCTTTCTTGTGGCTAACTCAGACATGGGAAAATCTCAGGTGGAGAAGGTAACGTTACTCATCCCATTCTTAAAATAATGTTTACATTGGAATTACCTTGAAAGGTTTTCATGCTAATGTTTTTCGTGGAAGAAATTGTAACTTCAGAATGGCTGTTACGTGAGCTTCTTATGTCTGACCCAATTACACGGTAATCATATAATCTCGCAGAAGTTCTCCATTTCATTCCTGATACTATAAACCCTTTCAGGAAACGATTTTAGGAGAGCTGCTTGTATCTGATTTAAGTAGACGGTAATCATAAAACGTCACTGAAGTTCTCAATTCTTGATACTTATGAACGCTTGCTTTTAGAATATTTCAAACCTCTATTATTGTAAACAATATTACCTCGGATGCATAGCCATTTTATTGTAGCCAGAAAGGGAGGTTTACTTTAAATAACGCTCATCTTGTGCAGCTCATAGACTCAATTTCATTGACAATGATAAACTTGTAGTTTATTCTGTGGGGTACTTTTAAACTTTCAATGAAACATGAATATGATGCCTTAAACCGGAGAGAGATTTCTTTAATGTGAATCCATGTTTTTAATAACTTTTTTTAACTATAACAGGTTGAAACGCAGACATTACAGAATTCAGGTTTAATTACGATACGTTTCATATTAACTTCTATTATTCATGTTCTTTCTTTCTTTTTTGTCTTCTCTCTTTTCTGTTTCTGTTGTCCTTTCTTTTCCTTTTTTTTGAGTGGTCTCCATCCAATTCATTGCTTGTGAAATCTGGAAGTAAAGAAGATGTAGTTTCTTAAGCATGTCAAATGGGATGAAAAAATAATAACAAAAATTATTATCATTATTATAACACCAATGATTTTTAAAATTATTTAGCTCAAAATGCAGCCTTTGCAAAAGTAGCTTTATGGTACATTATGGCAGGATTTTTTAATGTCAAGGGCTGGTTCATAGATTAGGCCTTCAGGAATTGCTCTGAATCACGGCAATTGGATTAGGCTGGCAATCCTTAAAAATTGACAGAAGATAAGTTTCTCTACATACCTTCAACGGTTTTGGAGAGATCTTCTACTAAATCTGGCTTATTCCCTCTAAAGCTAACCTGCAAGAAATAAAGAAAGGAGACGGGAGGTATGCTACCCAGGCGACCTGGGTTGCATACCTCCCTTTATTTTGCCGACCAATGCCTTAGCCATGAACTTTCGAATTTATCTCATACTAGACTAATGAATTTTGGGAAAATTGTGCCAAATATCACTGGTGTTTTGTTAAGTTAAGTTTAGTTGCTTTAAGGGTTCATTCAATTAGTATTGAATAGCAGCTTTACTCAAGAGTTTCTTTCTTAAAAATATATTTCCTTAACCCATGAGTCAGTATATGAGAAATGATTTACTTTCTTTTTTATTTCTTAAGCCCAAGAAATGTAGCAATGGTCTTGCTTTGTATGCTAAGATGTATGTGAATCTGTATGCTAAAATGTATGTTAATAATATGTATGCCAATATGTATGTCGATATGTGTGCTGAATTATTATGTGCCTAAGAACCTGGAGGCAAAGATCCTCGCTCACAAAGAGCATGGACACAGAGGACCTGGCTCAATTAGGAACCGACATGTGCTAAAATGTTATGTGCCTAAGAACCTGGAGGCAAAGATCCTCGCTCACGAAGAGCATGGACACAGAGGACCTGGCTCAATTAGGAACCTACAGGTGCTAAAATGTTATGTGCCTAAGAACCTGGAGGCAAAGATCCTCGCTCACGAAGAGCATGGACACAGAGGACCTGGCTCAATTAGGAACCGACATGTGCTAAAATGTTATGTGCCTAAGAACCTGGAGGCAAAGATCCTCGCTCACGAAGAGCATGGACACAAAGGACCTGGCTCAATTAGGAACCGACATGTGCTAAAATGTTATGTGCCTAAGAACCTGGAGGCAAAGATCCTCGCTCACGAAGAGCATGGACACAGAGGACCTGGCTCAATTAGGAACCGACATGTGCTTAAATGTTACGTGCCTAAGAACCTGGAGGCAAAGATCCTCGCTCACGAAGAGCATGGACACAAAGGACCTGGCTCAATTAGGAACCGAAGTGTGCTTAAATGTTGTTTCCCTAATAAACTTTTGTCTCAGAGAAAGTAGAGCCTAAGATTCTCCCTTACCATTTTGGACGGAAACAGAAGACCTTAGCAGGCCGTGTTGTTTGATGCTTGATTATCGCTAACCTTTGGTCCACTGGGCTGGGACCAAAACCACGGCATTGCCATGGTAGTTAACGGTGATTAGTGCTAATGTGGCTTTCAGCATCTTGGCTCCGGCCTTCAGTAACTATATACAATAGGAAAATGGCTGTGCCACGCAATGTTCACCATTTCTTCCATACCTTATCACTTGATTCCTTTTCTTCTCTTTTTTTGTTTTCCTTGATTGGAGCATAAAAAATATTATTTAATAAAACTGAAAACCTTACTTGCCATAAATTTTAGCCTTGTATATCTTTAAATTTTCCATATTATTTTGACAGAAATATCCTCAAATGTGTCATTCTAAGATTATTTTCCAAGGAATTTATTTTCTTATACAGACTGTGATTTCTGATTTTTCATTGCACTTTAATTGATGTAGCCTTGGCTCCTACAGAACACTAACCCATTCACAAATGTGAAGAACCTCATCACCCTGCAGCTGGTCACAGTGCTTAAGGACATTGTTGCCCCTTTGAAGGTTGAAATACAATGGAATTGTTTTGGAACTTCCCAACCAGTCATACACTTCCTGTCAAGGATAAAATTTTGTGGCTATTAACATAGAGGTCAATTGACAACTCTTCTATTATGTCATTACCAAAAATTTACCTGGAAGCATGCTGTTTCCTTGAATTTTCGCATCCATTGTTTTCCCTCTAGGTCTACCACCTTTATTTGCCGACCTGACTGTGGTTCCTCAGATATCCGCAATTCTCTTGCTTTCCTTATCTGTATAAAAATAGAGAAATCAATGTAGTAACCATCAATTGTGTTCTTCATTCTATCCTTTAATTTAGTCCACAATGTTAAGAAAAAGGATGCAGTACGATTGTTGTTTTTCTTTGGGGTGTGAAAAGTCTTGTAACCTGTATGTACATGGGATGGGATTTCAAATATGTACTATTAATTGTATTCCTTTCATCGCTTGTGTTTGCCTTCTTTTCCTCACATTATATCTACTACTCACTATTTTTATTTTTCGTTATTTTAATTTTTCTATTAAGTTTTTCATTTTTCTTCAACGATGATAATTCTAAATACCATGCTTGTTCCTTGTTTTAGGTGATGAAACTCACCTCATTTTCCAGTTCCTCCTCTTGATCTTTTCTTTCTTGTCTCCACTTGGCATACTGTTCTCTGCGTGTCAAAATAATCACCACTACTATGAGCACTAGTCATGATATACAAAACAATGCACTTTAAAGCTATACTCTTAAAGCAATGATGTATTAGAGAAGCATCACACTTTATGTAGCTTAGCAAATACAGTGCAAGGGTGGTTTTTGTGGCTCCACAGCATAAACCCATTTATATCTACTGGCAGCAGTGTTATTTGAGTTTTGTTTTTTGTTAGACACCTCCACCATACTATAATTAATGCACTGATTGTTACACTGATTACTTAATGAAGCATGCCTCTGGTACAGCTGATTATACTAGTTTCAAATTTTTATTTATTTTTCTTTTTATATATATATTTTCTTAAATTATTTATTCATTTATCATATTATGGTTTCTAATTATATTAGTATACACGTACATTTTTGTAACGAGCATCCTTTTGCTCATCAATGTTTCGTGTTTAAATAAAGTTATACTTACTTACTTACCTTTGTTGACCCTCCTCCGTAATATGCAAAGCTGCCCTTTCGATTATGTTTCCTAAAATGTCATCATGTGTATCTGTTTCTGTATCTAAAAGTATACATAAATTTTTTTAAATTATGTTCAGTGCCCCTAGATAACGCTTCACTTGTGGGAAAATAAGCTCTTTCTCTCTCTCCAAACTATTGTTAGCTTTTTGGAACGAATGGTCTTAATTCTTCATTGCTTCCAGTCAGAAAGTGGTTTTGGTGTAATATACACATTATTATGCTAACTCTGCCATACCTGCAATTTCGCCTAACAAGGTGGCATTCCTGCCTGTGGATGGTACAAGAAATAGAATCCGGTCTTTTCTCTGATCACCACCATATGCATGAAAAACTGAAAATAAGGAAAAATGACACTTGCTTTTTTCATTGCAGACATGATCTCCTTTAAATATTTGGTAGTAGGAGGCAGTGTTTGAAAATTCATTCCATGATCAGGTTGAAGACCAAGCAATTTGTGGGTTGTGATTATTGTCATCATCAAACCAATTTTGATCTGGGCTTTCCCCCAATCATGGGGGTGCCACGATTTATCATACTTTGCCAACAATATTTCTTACTCCCATTTACTTCAAACATTACCAGTATGATGCACTGATATCACTACAATTATTATTTGGCCCTTGAAGATTATTTTAACCAGAGGTCAAACTACTGGACATTGCTTTCTTTCATTATCAAGCTCTGTGTAACATCATTTGTGTCCCTCCCTCCTCACCCCCCCCCCCTATTTTACTGAATCATATCATTATGGTTTTAATGGCTCTTCCACACAAAGCCGTTTTGTGCTCGCCAAGGGAGGGGCATTGTGTCTAATTTGCAAAACTTCTGATTCAGATGCTACCTTTTTGAATTTCAAGGCACATATGACTGGTGCAACAAAACTGAATGTAGCTCTAAGGGATGGGTTCTCGC
The DNA here is from genome assembly GCF_964205215.1 of Stylophora pistillata. Classification (NCBI taxonomy): domain Eukaryota; kingdom Metazoa; phylum Cnidaria; class Anthozoa; order Scleractinia; family Pocilloporidae; genus Stylophora; species Stylophora pistillata. Next base: position 37,511,051 of record NC_142519.1, on the reverse strand, counting down.
ATACCTTTTCTTCCCTTGCTGGACCAGGTCTCAGTTACCCAAAATAGCCAATTCTTCCCGTGTCCACATTCCATTTTGTGTAGTATCCTTCAATAAAATGAAGTATTATATTTTACATGGGTTCAAGGGAGTATTTCAAAGTAAAATAACAGTACTTTGTGGGTATTCTAAGGTCAGTCAAGATGGTGAGACAATTCATTTTGTACATATTGGTGCAGCACTCCATATTAATGCATACTTAGATGAACTGCTTTTGACTATTACAGTCAGTAACTGCCTTTTTACTTGAACTATTTATTTCCCTTCAGGCTTCTATATATAGTAGTCTTTTTCCATTATGTTATCACAAATTAGTGTATAAACACACTCAGTCATCTTGGCATTTCAGGCAATCTGATTGGTTTGCTATCTCTGGCTATTCAACAACATACACCTCTGAGCAAAAGGATAATGTGAAAAACAAAATGGTGGGGGGGGGGGTAAACTCGTGTTTTGCTTAAGTTTCAGAAGCAGAAATTTTACAAATATCTTCTAATATTTTCCATATTAGTTATTGTCGAGATCACTTCAAGCATTTATCCTAAAACATCTCAGTGAATTGTGGCTTTAGGGAATATTTACCTTGATTTCAAAGAATAATTGCTAATTGTACCTCAACATGGCTCCTCTCTGGGCAACACCCCTCTGTCTTGAATTAACAAGGACAACAATCCTTCCTTTATTTTCTTCACGTGCTTGCCAACATAACTGAAGATACAAAACAATAAAATCCTTCTTTGTTTTCTATAGAAATGAAATGCACATTATGTTCAAGTTACATATATCTAATTCTCTATTCCGGTTCATAAAATTCATGCAGCATTTGGGAACATGGTTCTGCCTTGAAAAAAAACCAAATCCTTATGATTGAATATTACTCAAATGCTTTACACTTGGCATCATTGAGCACATAAAATTGCTGAGCCAACACATCTGCCCCTTGTTCTTTTATCATCATCATGCTGAGTACGGTATCTCTTCTTCATGCATATATAGCTGTAATGAAATGCACATTTTCAAGAAATATGCACTGTTCTTGCAAGTTTATGCTAGGACTTTATACCTCCTGAAAGTGGTGGATCAAAAAGGGCAACATTGCTGTATTTTCACCTCCCATCTGAAGTAGTTGTTGGCATTTTACAACCTCATCCTCCCTACACACTCTGCTTGATGACCCTGTAATAGGAGGCAGACTATTATTTTGATATCAAGGAAGTTGAATTTAGTTATGCTGACCTGGGTTCTCACCAGTAATCTGTCAACTACACCTTACTTTTCTTTGAAGAGTTTGAGGAGGGTTGGGGACATCCTGTAATGCTGAGTTCAATTTCATTTACAATTTTCTCATTATTCTTTTCCAAATCGCTTTAAACACTGAATAGTTGTATTCCTTTTTCTTTTCACAGGCCACATTGGTATTGCCTTTGATAAAAAGTCAGAAGTTTTCCATCTACCCTTGGTTTTTTGGTCATATAACATGGGGTCACAATAAAAATAAATGAGTTGTTTATCAATCATTCAATTTGAAATGACATACGCACCTCCCAATCCGAACCAAGAGAAGTCCTCCTCCACCACTCCACCTATTGAGATTAATGTGGACTTACTGCATGTAAGATTGCTAAAGTTAATTGCATAATTCCTTGCCATTAATGATTGCAAAATCACCACGTTCAAAATTGGAGGTTTTCAGCCAGAAAACATCCCAAGGCTGTCACTATCAGTGGCCAATCACAACAAGCTGTTTCCATGGCTGCCTTAATTATCCTTTAGTGAGGGAACCTCCACTAAAATAAGAATATAACTTTAAAGTATTGAATGTAATGTTTTCCATCAAAATTTTTTTATCTTTTTCCAATGGAAGCATTTCTATACAAGGGAGACAAACTTCCAAAACGTTTTTCTTGGTTTTCAAATTTCCCGTGCACTGCCAGTTTGAATGATTGACACAGATACAAACTGTTCCATTGGAAAAAGATCTAACACTTTTGATTGTAAACATTATGTTGCATATTTTACAGTTATATTCTTGTTTTAGTGGAGGTTCCCTTTAAAGCTTTGATTGACACAATAGTCCATGTTTATTGAAGAAGTAACACTTTTGTACTGGAACAAATTTATACCGGTGCATTTACCCTTTATTCCGCTACCATAAAATGGTGTGCCTTTGAATCCTGTAATATAATAACATTGCAAGGATGAGCTGAATGCACACCTTTTAATTTTGTGCAGGAACATATGCATTGGCTATCACTTCCATAGATGGTCCTTGAACAGTTTGCCTTACCCGATGAAGAATTAGTCCAGGAAAAGAAGATGAAAATACCAACTGATGCACATAATGCTTATGCTTAGTGAAATGATAATAAATTCCTCCTTCAAAGACAGTGATTGCTAGGAGTTATGTTGCATATATACTTTTCTAGTTTGAGCACTCTGGCATGGCTTACACGATACACAGTCAAGTGTGGGATCGTTTGGGGTGACCACTTTGGTTCTCCTCCATCCTAGTAACAGCATTGCACTGATGAGGCCCAGAAGGCCGAAACAGTACTATCTGCAGTTATATATATAAATAACAACAAGTTTTACCCTGAAATTCACTTTCCTTAACTTTTCTATTCCCACATTATCTTATTCATCTTGCAAGTAAAATCAGTGCATGAGAAATTCACCTTTTGTTGTGGCCTCCAGTATATTAGATACAACTGTTGTTTCTGCTATGATAGGAACTGAAATTGAATGGAAAGACACTAGGAACTATACTTTTTCCAGCATAATGTTTAGAAATTTCATTTTGACTTACAATTGGGTAACAGAGGATCTATCTCAATTACATCATCTGCAAATACACTTTGCACAAAGTCACCATCTGCAAGATTTAATATTGGTGTGAAAGGTTATATGAGTCGTGACCCACATATTTTCTCTTGCCCACAAGGTGAGCACTTCATTGTTGTACAATGCAGAAATAAACATAGTTGAATCAATTCTACCATTCTATGCAATTTAATTGAAATAGAAATGATGAACATGATATACAATCTACTTAAACAAGGGAGGAAGTGACACATCTTACCATCATTGTCATCACTGGAACTGGTTCTCGAGGAAATAGCTATAACAAAGAGAATGATTAATAATAATAATAATAATAACATTGATAATAATAGTTTAATATTTGTAGTGTGCAAATTCCATTTACATATCATCAAAATAATGTTTGATGAAAGGATTCCTATTGGTGCAACAAGAGAAAATAGAGCCCATAGGTTATAATACAACATTCAGGAAACTGTGTAAGGATAATGGTACACTACAATAAGACTGGGATACAATAGGAAAACATCTCGAGGCCTTACGGAGAATCAACCAAAGCAAGCCACACACACTTTCTATTTCTAGAATCAAAACAAGGTAACATTGATACACACAATTGCTCTCATCACCACACCAATCCTGCTTCCTGGCGTCAAAATTTCAGCGGCAGAAACAATGTAGGAAAGCTAAATGACACCTGGTCTACATTCATGCACACAAGATAAGAGAACCAAAATTTATTTGTCAATGTACTGTGCTCTCACACAGAAAACCAAAAAAGCCTCACCTGATTGGTGATCTTGAGAAGCCAAGTGCTCCAGGTAATGTCTTGTTTCACCTTGTTGTAACAAAAGCATACTGATTAAGACTAAGGACTATGAAGTCATTTATTACATTGAAATTGTTACTTTTCAATGGAACTAGCTTTCTGTATCGCAAAGAGAAGTTGAGTGTGAAGAAAAACTAGTGTAACTATGCTGATTCTGACGCATCCAAAATGAATCCACACAAAATCAGCACATTTTATAAAAATGTTGCATTAGAAAATTGTAAAGTTCCCTAATTGGTGCAAAACCTATACTTCAAGCCAAGCGGAGCAAGGTGACAGCATAAAACTGGCACAAAATCTGTTCATGCTTATAAATCTATCTAAACAGTCTTCACTGTGCAGATCTTGTCGTGTCTTTTCCCTTATTTCATCTTCTAATTCTTTTTCTAAAATCTCAACTCGTAGAATGATTTCCCGCTCTAAATTTTCTATATCAATTGCAAACTTTCATCAGTATCCTTTATATTTTTCCCACTCATTTTTAAAAATTGATAAATAAGAGGAAATCAATTGAAGCTGTAGTTGACATTGTCTTACTTTACTAGATCATCATCATATATGAGATACTATCAGGTAATTGATACCACATCCCTCTATAGTAAAGTTCTCTAATGCATTCATCTACTTCATCCAGATCTCTAATCGAATCTTGTATCATCTTTTTCATATTTATTTCACTCATATATTTATACATTATGGTAATGTTTTTAAGTACAAAGTGGATAATAATTATTTTAGAAATTTTATCCAAAAGGACTTTTAAATTGTGACGCTATCTCATGTTTGTTGTAAATTTTTTGTTTATAAAATCCATTGAATCTTTTGTAGTGCAGACTAATACATTACAAAGTTGGGCAATAAGGCACTTATTTATAGGTATAACACTTTGGGCTACTGCATGTAATAACTGCAAGAGGCTGCTATACTGTTACCTCAGTGCCCTTTGTGCCATTGTGATGCCAGATATATTATGAAAGACAGAGAGGCAAATAACTAATAACTAATAATAAAAGGATTACCAGTGTAGCAGATCCTACCGGTAACCAGAATGCTGCTACTAAAGCTTAAACGTAGACTCCCATAGTCGAACACATACCACTGCAGGTTTACAGGGCAAAGTTTCAAAAACAGGTGACACCATGACAGGAGCATTAGCTAAGTCAAACAATAAAATTACTGGATTGGCAGCACCAACTAGTAACAATGATGCAGCTACTAAAGATTACGCTGATACCAAAGTGTCTAAGGCTGGCGAATCTATGACAGGAAATTTGGATATGACTTCAAGCTACATAAGAAACTTACAATCACCCTCAACTTATTCTGATGCTGTAAATAAAATGTATGTTCAGACAAATAGTGTTTTCAAAAGGGGGGAAACCATGACTGGCGCCTTTAACATGGGAGGCCACTGGATCACCAACTTATCCAAAGCAACATCACCAAATAATGCAGTAACACTTACTCGATTAGGAGAATCACATATCTCTAAGCATGAAAACCGTAAGGACGTATTCAAATATAAAATGCTAATGAGAGCGAAGAAGATTACACTTTATCCATTAGAAATATTGTAACTACTACTAACTTGCCGCATAAGATACACTTGAAGGCATACCTTATTATTTATGCCAGTTTTATGCCCTCACCTTGCTCTGCTTGGCTCGGAGCATAGATTTTGCACAGATTCAGGAAGCTTTATCAATTTCTAATGCAACATTATTATAAAATGTGCTGATTTTTGGACTAATTTTGGATGTTTCAGAATCAGCACATTTACACTCCTAGAAAATGATAAAAAAAAAAAAAAAACAAATAGAAAATCCAATGAATCTGCAGGTTTAGAAAAGTACAGAATTAACTCTTGGGAACATTCTGTCAGTTGCAGAAATAATATTGTACCAGTTGCATCTCATAATCCTGCTCTTTGTGTAGTTAATAAGTTAACATGAGATTAAACTAGTTAATCATGTTACAACAATCTTCACTAATTCCAAAACAGTACTGTGCTATTATTGTCAAGCCATCTGGGCCAAATTACCGTCTGTGCTATTTACCTTGTATTTGTTTTCCTTACTACAATAATGCACAAAAGGCAAACTTGGTATATAGTGTAGACTTACGGCCATTGGTAGGTCGGGAAATTGTCCTGGTGATGGCAGGTTGGCTGATTTCATTACTAGTGGAAGATGGCAAAGGCAATGATTGTGAGCTGGTTGAAGTGGATGACCGTGTGGATGTGAATGACTGGCTATGCAAAATAGAAGGAATGGGGCTTGATAGGACAGTTACACTGGATGTGGAGGATGAAAGCCTTGACGATGACGATGATGTGGCTGTGGTTGTAGAAGATGAGGCCGAAGAATGTTGCAACTCAGTTGATGATGCACCTGTAAAAAGTTGATATCTTTGTTGAATTTTGAGGTGTATATTGCATTCTTTTAACTCATTAACGGCTGAATCACGCAAACACGTAAATATTGTTTACATTCAGTGTTTAAATTAATAATTATCTCAACAAATATTTACAAGCAATAACACCAAAAATATGTCATTTTAAAGTTTAGAAAATGAGCTCCTCAGGAATACAAAACTTTTACCATTGAAATTAAAGACTTTCCTGAAAAAATAAATTGAAAGACGAAAAAGAAAAAATAATGCAAAATTTAAAGTAAAAGTCACTTACAAGTATTTGCACAGGACTAGCACATTAATTAATAGCACGAATTTTTTATCCACATGATAGCCAAACGTCTTGAAAATGTGATAGAGAAAGAATAAAAAGTGAATTTTTGACGAATTCTTATCTGCGCCTGGATTACAAAAATATTTAACAATTATTCCAAGAGCGCGCGTTAGATATGAGATGATAGATACGCGCCTCGTTGGCTATAATCAACTCATATCCAACAAGCGCGAGTGGAATAATTGTTTTATTAAATACGCCCCCAAGATATTAGACAAATCTTACCAAATCTTAAATTTTTTAGCACCCTTTTAATTTTAACCGGATGCGCACGCTACCATATTTGTAGATTATGGTATATTGGCTCATATACCATAATGGCTAAGCCAATAAAAAGTCTTGAATTGCATTACCAATGATTCAGGCTTTAATAAATCAAAATATTTCATTTGATGCAATTCCATAGATCGCAGCAGGGTATCGATTACCCTTGATTGCTTTTCGTCTCGCATTACGTTTGTCGCTAAAAACGTGCTCTAGACGTACATTAATGTTTGTTGGGGCCCCGTAAATCAATTTTAATTCAAACCTTCGAGATTTTCAAGCCGACACGGTCGACTACAGGCGAAGAACTTCAAATTACGCAGAGGAATATAAAAACTTCCTACCTCGACTTTTCACTCTCGTTCGATCGCTGCCGGTCCAAATCGCTCCAAATCGCTTTCTTAGCCACTTTCCATGCCATAAGCGAAGTTTTAGTCGTTAAATAGCTCTTCAAGTATCGTTTCGGAGGCGATTTTACTCACACACAAACTCGCTTAGTGGTAAACAAACATTCACTCGCTCCACGGGTGAAATTAGAGATTTTCAAAATATCGTTGTGTACGTCTCATTCAACCGTATGCCTACGTGATTTATAGCATGTCAGCGTCACACACGCCAAATTTCTAGGATATCGGGATTCTTCCGGACAATTTCGTCCGAAATCACAGAGCCTGCCGGAATATTAATTACCCAAAACGTATGTTGTGTTATCTTTGTTCGGTTTAGGGATGCAGCTTTGTACCTCGTCAGGTTGAGACAAATTTCTATGCATCAATTTTTGTAACGCCTACCCATACGATGTGTTACAAAAATAATTTAGGATACTCATAGTTAGGATTCCATGCCGCAAAGTTAAATTTTGCCATGCATACTGGATAAAATGAAAGGGATTTCCAGCAACGCAACAGTGTCGTTCCAGTTTCAAGTGGAACGTATTTTTTACATTGATGCGTTGGCATTTACTCGCGTACGTTTTTTCCTCTTCAACCTAATTTTTCTGGTTAAGAGAGATTCGCTCGCTATCATATCGTGATATCACAACCCCACCAAATCAGCACGTGTAACCTATGTCGCATTTTTAATTTTATGCGGAATAAGACGACAGTCAAAAGTCCTCTGACAATCACCTGAGCAAGTATTTAACAATTAGTGGCTAGACAATCAATAACGGGTCCATCCTTACCTTTCCAATGCATGTAAATCTTCTGTTTTGGGCCCTGAGTAAACTTGGCCATTATTTCCACTCCATTTGGAATATAACGAAATACGACGCTCATCGCATGGCCCTTGTCATAAGACGTTATGAAGCGTAAGCTGATACAAGGAAAAAAAAGAAAGCAATCTTATTTCCGTACATGTTGAAGCCTCCGCGATGCAGGCAAGATCGCCATGTGGCATGTAAGCATTTCCTCGAATCACGTTTTCCCGGCCGTCGATACTCGGTGTAGTGGAAAAGCCGTTATTCGATGAACGCTTAAGCAGTGCTTCATAGCCACCCACTATAAATTTCTTCTGGGAATGCGCAAAATAAAACTCACCGAGAAAGGTCCAGATCCACCAAGGATGGGAAATGGAACAAAAGTAGCTGCTGCATGTCGGTTGCAGTGTGGTTTTTTGTGAAGGCGATTTCCTTCACTCTCCCTGCTGCTCTCAAGCGGTTGAATTCGCTTCTGTTGGGCATAGCCTTGGTTCTTTTGTCAAGATGGACAAAAGTTCTTTAAAAAGCCGTGGAACCGTGCCGTTTTGGACAGAGCGGAGCAACATCGCTATCGCTGGAGTCACTCATGTTCCGCGTGGCCTTTGTAGAGAAAAAGAGAAAGAGAGCTTTTCTTTGAAAACTGTTAAGTAATAAGGTGATACATTACCTATTGTCTACTGTTTAAATCTGGTCCCCAGGAGAGCACATAGTTTCCGCCTTAATGACCTGTATTGTAGTCTGAGCTAACACATAGCCTAGTAGTAACCAATCAATTTGAACGCAGCATTGATAATAGACCACTAGTTGGAATTTGCTAACTATTACGATCCCCTGAAATTGCGATGTTTTTTTCCTTGCAGATCAAATTAATTCCCACCCAGTCTTTTTCGTCGGGAAATATGAGTCGTTCGAGTTTAATCATTATCATCATCATCATGTTTAATTAAACACGGAGTCTCTTCATACAAATGCTCTTCCAGAGAGCCGTGCGAAACTAATATAAGTACTAATATAAATAGCATTAACGTATAAATATAAATAACATTAACTAAGAATAATTAACAAAAAAATGGTTCTGAAGTTATAAATCGGAAAGAAATAACTTCAGGTTTGTCTGTCCCTTAACAGTATTTGATAAACTATTCCAGAGAACCGCCCCTCTATAGTGGAAACTGTTTTTTCCAGGTTCAGTAAATGGTCTTGGCAAAAACAAATTATGTATAGAATTCCTCAGGTTTAAGGGGTGTATAGCGTTCGTACTAATAAAAATTTGAGTCAAATGATCGGGTAAAAGTTGATTTTTTAATTTATACATGATTGTCGCTAACTGCTTTTCCCTTCGTGCCTCAAGATTGTCCCACCCAAGCTCATCCAGAATATCAATTGATCGCCTGTCATATCCAGAGGAAGTAACCACCCTGGCAGCTATATTTTGTAGGGTCTGGAGTCTATTACGAATCTCCTCCCCACAACTCTCCCAAAATATATTACAGTAATCGAAATACGATAGCACAATGGATTTGAACAACATATTTAATATAAT
>NC_142519.1:37481612-37496612 GCF_964205215.1 Stylophora pistillata | reverse complement strand
CCGGAGAGTGATATAATTTCAACAGTTTACCAAAGAACTTACCTCTATGAACAATTTGAGGGAATTGAAAAGAACTCTAAGCGCGTATCGGCAAGAAAAATAAAGATATAATTGTTAATATCATTATCAACCCGATCTCTAATAACGAAAGGCAACAGGGGATACCATGTCAAAAGCTAAATAGCTGTTTGAGAGAAGATTATGCCGCAAACCTTTGGTCAACGTTAAAACCAAATTTTTGTCTCAGCAGATAAGAACAATAAAGCAACTCAAGCATAAGTGCTAATAGAACACGGTGGCTACAGCAACAACGTAGATAAAAGAGAAAATAAGCGCGAAATGGACCTCAGACTGACACCTGATTGGTACGATGACAGGACATGCTGGGAAACGCTGATTTTCACTTGATGAAATCCACGCGCACGCAATGGAGAGCAAAATGGAAAAAAAATAAAACGACCTTAGGGTATTGTGATGTGCTCCCTAACCTAATGTAAACTGAACAGGACTAAATGATATCTCACGTTAAAGGCTGATATCGCGGCCTTTTCGTATTTCATAGAATAAACAAACTAAATATTCAGTACGAATTGGGTTATCTGCGCCATAATTGGAATGCGCTAAAGCAGGTGTTTCATTGAATACACCACCGAAAGGAGACGGTGATTTTGAAAAGACATTAATGAGCAGTAGCTCCAGAAACGTTGCCCAGTGTAGGTTGCAGGAAACGTGGCCCAGTGTAACACCATTGAGGTAACTTGTTTGCGAGATAAGTTGTAAGAGTGAGAAATTGCCTGGTGTAACAGCGCCTTAATGCAGAAGTGCAATAAATTCCGGCGTAATTAATGAGCCATCAAGGGCGTTATTGAGGGTGAAGTGTTACCTTAAGTAGTCGGAGATAACTTTAGTGCACGCGAATAGAATGAAGAGAGATCAGGGAAAAAGATCGGTTACTATTGCTGGAAATCCCTTTATTTGTGGTATTTTTACCCAAACACCACCATACGGCTTGTAAGGCTCCTCAGGATAAATTAAAGGTCCCACAAAAACAAACGATTTGTAGTCGATTTTGTAGTAATTTATAAGGGAGCAACGGTGAAGGTCCAACGTTTCAAAGTTTTACAATTTTGCAGAGAAATGTAGAAATTCTTTGAAACGTTGACACTATTGTGTTAGGAATAGGCCAATCGTACACCCGGTGTGCCTAAACTGCCTTTGGTTCCTATCTTTTCTCCCGCCAAAGAAACATACATCAAATAGCCCATTTTGTTTTTATTTTTATCATCGCCAGGAGTGTTATCTTTGATTAGCGTTAATCCGGCCTTAAGCAACAGGATCTAATCGTGGATAAAATGGTAATCGCCGATGTACAACTGTAATCCCTTAAACGAAAAGTCGTAAACATAAAAGAAAAGAATTAAAAAACTTAAAAACAGGAGTATCTGTTTGAAACTGCAATGGTAGAATGGCCAGAAAGTTCTCCATGACCGTGTCGAAACTGCTGCCTCTCCATTGTCGCCACATTTTCCCATCGAGGTATGATTGCAGATCGTCTCTACGAACACCTTTCCTTCTGTTGCGTCCCAGTTTAAGCTGAGCCCACGCAGATTCCGCCTCCTGGGTGTGCACACTTGTTCGTGGATCAACGAAATTGTACGCATGAACAACAACATGATGTGCAGCCACGTTAGGTAAGGTAGCCAATCGATTGTAAGCTGCCCAGTCGTCGGTATGCACTTCAGTGCCCGGTAGAGGGCAACGCTGTATAATGGGTAAGAGAGTGGCCGCATCCCTTCTTGCAACCACTTGAAAATACCCTCTGGAAGGACTTTGATCAACGGATACTATCCCAAACACCCAAGCATCACGAGCAGCCGTTCTTCCTCTGTTGTACTGCAAATGAGATTATTTCGAAATGGTTAACAAACCACCCCTATAGATGTCCGTTTAGAAAATAAGATATGTGTGATGTTGATTATCAGGTTCATTTCAGGTTACCTTCGCCCTGTGAGTAAATTTGCTTTCGTCGCACTTAGCCACGCATCCGGGTCCTCCAAATGTAACAACTGGTCTGTTTAGCAGATCAACAGAACAAACATCTTGCAGGCGTCAGACTATCTTCGATACTAAGCTGGCGTTTATGCCTAGTGCCCGGACAATTCTTTGCTGAGGGTCATCTTGTGTAAAATAAAAGATGGCCAAGAGGAGAGTAGCTATCGGCACTTTGGAAAACTCAGCAAAGAAGCTGTTCGTCCTTAGGCTTTTTTTTTTAGAACACCCCCCGCATCGCCTGTGAGATAAAAAAGGCACACAAGTACGAGTGAGATGTTGAATTACTTGGTTCACAAGGTATACGTAGGCGGTGCTAAGAATCGTTGCACACAGCAAATGGTTCACCCCCACGGTGACCCGCGTGTAGCCATTTGTAGCATTGCCACTCCCGCTTGATTGTCGGCTATCGTCAATAACAAGAAGCTGATAAGATGTAAGTGCTAACGTAAAATAAAACGAGTCCTAACTAGGCAGAAACTCAGTAAGAAAGCGGATAATGAAGGAGATTTCGACCGCCTGTAATAAATTATGAGGAAACAAAAAAATGATGGACATTCGCGAACTGGGTCTGTTGAATTACCTGAGAGGAATTGTATTGTTCAGCAAAAGGGGAGTAAATCAAATCGTATTTCTTTGATAATCAGTCCGCAGTAACTAATCCTGGTATGATTGACCTACCACTGGAATGCATCAACGTGGTTGTCGTTTCTTCTAATTAACTCCATGCCCTGATTGCAACGAGCGCAATGAAGTGGACCTGGAAGCAAACGGCGTCTTGGAAGCCACTGGATGATAACAGATCGCGCTCCTTGTCCCAGTGCGATCAGCTCGTTTAAAAGCATGATGGCAACGGAATGGTTCTCATAGAAAAATTGTGTAACGAAAATATTTTTGGTAGAAACTGATAGCACAAGCAATCAACGAAGAAAGATCAACGCAACACCTAACACCGTTCAATGTGAGAAAATATTCATAAAATCATCGGTAATTAATTTCATGCATTTCCGGAATTGTATTGTTGAGCGACTGTCAACGAGACAAAAGGATATTTTTATCTGGGTAATGAAAGAGCTTGGTTTCTTTCTGGCCACGTTTTTACTTAGGTTAACAGTTCCCACGAAACCGGAGAGAGAAGAATTGGATAATTGTAGAAATATAAATAATGACTCAGACAAGACCAGAGGCAGCGTTTAACTGTCGCTTTACAGTACCGGTAGAACAGCAATTAGTCTGTTCGATTTGGTGAGTATGATAAGAAATTAATGGCAGGTATTAGTTGGAATAGAGTAGCTGCAATGACAATCAATTCCAAGGGTGGATTCTCCTACTGTTTCAGTTACAACACTATGCTAAAGCCTGTCAGTTTAACTTGTGGCCACTCTGGATGCCGCGAATGTATAACAGAATTGGTAAAGAAAGCGAAATTGCCCAAATGCCCCATGTGTAGAAAAGGCTTTCAAGCAGCATCAATAGGTGTAAACATCGCACTCGACCACGTAACCAGTTCCTTGGCGGTGGAGTGCCTTAGTGCTGGCTGTGGTTGGAAGGGAGGTTATGGAAATGCTGCGGAGCATTTTGCCAACTGCGCGAAACTACCCATACCATGTCATAATATTGGATGCCAAATAAAGATACCACGCCAGGAAATGCCTTCCCATGCTCTATTATGCACGAAGAGGAAGGTTTCATGTCCTCAATGCAAAAAATATGTGAGTTGGGAAGTGTATGAAGAGCACCGTGCTGGTAGATGTGACAAAGCCGTCATACCTTGTCCACTGAATTGCGGGAGAGTATTTCCAAGGTATGTTCATGGCCTAGTCAGATATTTCATTTTGGCCTTCACTTTATGCACGAGGCCATTATTTTGTTACCACAGATGTATGCGGGCACGTAGAGAATCAAAATTCACGCCTCATGCCGGAATCGACTCTGTTAAGTGGCAGAAGAAAGGGATACATGGAAAAAAAGGGTTAGGATTCATTGGTGTGTGTTATGTTGTGCCCTCAAATCAAATAGCGATCGTTTTATCGTTAATAAACTTCAGCAACGGATAAAATTGACAGTTGAGGTGAGATTTTTTTACATATTTTTCGCACCATTCGGTAGTTATAAAGAAACAAATGCAAATACAAAACACCTAAAATAAATTTTTTCTCTTCATTTCAGAACTAATATAACCCTTCATTTAAGCGATTGCCAGGAAAAAGCCACACAGTGCAAGGTCCTAGGTTGCAACAGAATCGTTAAGAAAAAGGATATGACCAGCCATTTGATGGAAGCAGCGAAATCTCACCATGTCCTTCAATCAAGTGAGATAAGACGATTGCGAAGAATCATACATAACAAGGCAAGGAGATTGAATTGAGGTTTCTTGGGTTAATAATGGGCAACCAGAAAATAAAACAAAAATAATCGGAAGAGCTTCTATCTAGTGCTATTTCAAAATTATTTGATAACACGACTTCCGCAGTTTGTAACGCTACCATTAATTTTTAGAAGAGCCAAGCAGAAAACGTGATGGTTCAGGTGGAGAGGGTTGCCTCCTTTCGGTGGAAATTAACAAACTTCCCGGAAAGCGTATGGCAGCGAGGAGAGGAAACGAAAAAAGAGCCCATTACAAGTGAAGCCTTTAGATGCGAAGGACACAAGTGGAGGGGAATCTTGACCTATCCTGGCAGTTTGTTTCTTCAGCTACTGTCAGCTTCCCATCCATTTTCTGCAGAAATTAGGTGAGAGAAGTATAATATTGGCTATGAAACGGTTGTAAATACTGAAAGAGAAACGAAGGGACAAGGCAATTTATTAGCGAAAACGCACAAAAGAAAATTGGATAAGGAGATTGTTTAGTGGAATGTAAAAATTTGAGTCGCCTCACTTGAAATTCGCATAAGTAATTATTCACATTGTTGTTTTTGTAGGATTGTAATGATGCCTGGAACAGAAAAAGAGAAGGTGTTCACTTCAGAGACTATAACATTGAAGGAAGGAGAGATGTGGGGTAGAGATGTGGATATAAATAGTTTTGTCGATGAAAACGGACGGCTGGAAATAAAATTTGTCATTTATTATTTGAGTATTTAACGTTAAATGTTTTTGACATCACAACGTATAGATGTTGTGTACATAGCCAACCATTTCCAGTCAGTTTTAATTTTTGTATGGTGTTTAATTTCGAAAAGCGGTCACCACAAGAATAATTTGAAGGCAAATTTGTAGTAAAGTCATGATGTTTTTTCAAAGTAGGCCACCTAAAGTGCTACTATGACGAGATTAGTATCGCTCGAATCTAAGCCATTCTGATGTATTATAAGTGCACTGGATTAGAAGAAAAATTTCGTTTACATTATCCAAATATACCTCTTTCCGTTCAAGAGATATTCAGATTGTCAAGTTATGCATAATTAGGAAATCGTGACGTCATCTCAACGAAATTTAGTGGTTAAATACCAATAAAAGATATCTCAGCTAATTTGAATAAAACAATAATTTTTCGAGAAAACTAAGACAGATATCCGAAAGCAAAAGACATGTTTCTTAATCTTCCATTGAATACTCTCTGATACAAACAACATTAGAATATCCCAAATTTTGATCATAGAAGCGCTTTAAATGTCCCCAAAGGGAGATGGAATTAGAGTTAGTTGTGGTGGAGTAGGTTAGCTGGGTGACAAGAAATATTCTTGAGCAGTTACAGAATGCCTTGCAACATCAGATGACTTGTATGGGTGGCATTCATATTCAATGAATACCAGAGTAAGATTTTCACTTTTGGTGGGATATTATAAAGAACTTTATTTGGAAATTGTTGAAAGTATTATAGTAAATAGGCCTTATTTTGACTAAATTGCAAAATACATAGTTGCCTAGGTGTAACAATTAACTACTCTTTAAGATTTTCCTGGATCTGTTACTATCAGTAAAACTTTTGTTTGATGCTCTGGGAGAGAGAATGAGTCACATGTTTTCTAAACAAGTTGTTCATTATATTCCTAAGAAAGATGGCTTTAATAATACTGTTTATAATAATAATAAAGGTTTGAAATATCTCAAGACGACAAGGCATTGCAAAATCTCTTAAAGCATTTTATGGTTGCTCTATATTCAATTAGGAGACAATTGCAGAAGTAAAAAATTCTTCCATAAAAAAAGCTTGATCTTGTATAAAAAATATCCAAGCGAAGCTGTAGAAACTACCGATTTTAAGTATGGCCTGCGTTATCTTATGTCGCCGGAAGGACTGCCAGATTTTAACATGCTTGATTTTAGTTTTGCGGACTTTAAGGGGAAGAGACGTTCAACGACCCGTAAAAAAAACCCGTTTTCATTTGGATATTTTGAGACCAAATTGAGAGGAGCCAAACAAAAACTGTCGCCAATCCGTGCATGCCAGAAAACGAGCTCGAATGAGGACTATGGGTAGAATATGAGTTCGATCAAAACAGATCGAGCTCGATTACTTATCCGCCTTCGGATCATCAAACTGTACAGATCAATCCTACCCTGCCGTGTTTCATTTCCAGCTCCATTACTGAGCTTTAATGTTTTGGATCAATTTACGTTTCTGGGCAATCCAACACGTTAATGAAATATAGAGGACGAATAAACAATCGTACACTGTTGCAGGCTTATCAAAGACGATTAAGTAATCCACCTCGATTAACACCAATCGAGCTCGAAATAGAATTATCGGATCAATTGAATGATTAAAACATTAAAGCTCAGTAATGGAGCTGGAAATGAAACACGGCAGGGTAGGATTGATCTTTACAGTTTGATGATCCGAAGGCGGATAAGTAATCGAGCTCGATCTGTTTTGATCGAACTCATATTCTACCCATAGTCCTCATTCGAGCTCGTTTTCTGGCATGCACGGATTGGCGACAGTTTTTGTTTGGCTCCTCTCAATTTGGTCTCAAAATATCCAAATGAAAACGGGTTTTTTTTACGGGTCGTTGAACGTCTCTTCCCCTTAAAGTCCGCAAAACTAAAATCAAGCATGTTAAAATCTGGCAGTCCTTCCGGCGACATAAGATAACGCAGGCCATACTTAAAATCGGTAGTTTCTACAGCTTCGCTTGGATATTTTTTATACAAGATCAAGCTTTTTTTATGGAAGAATTTTTTACTTCTGCAATTGTCTCCTAATTGAATATAGAGCAACCATAAAATGCTTTAAGAGATTTTGCAATGCCTTGTCGTCTTGAGATATTTCAAACCTTTATTATTATTATAAACAGTATTATTAAAGCCATCTTTCTTAGGAATATAATGAACAACTTGTTTAGAAAACATGTGACTCATTCTCTCTCCCAGAGCATCAAACAAAAGTTTTACTGATAGTAACAGATCCAGGAAAATCTTAAAGAGTAGTTAATTGTTACACCTAGGCAACTATGTATTTTGCAATTTAGTCAAAATAAGGCCTATTTACTATAATACTTTCAACAATTTCCAAATAAAGTTCTTTATAATATCCCACCAAAAGTGAAAATCTTACTCTGGTATTCATTGAATATGAATGCCACCCATACAAGTCATCTGATGTTGCAAGGCATTCTGTAACTGCTCAAGAATATTTCTTGTCACCCAGCTAACCTACTCCACCACAACTAACTCTAATTCCATCTCCCTTTGGGGACATTTAAAGCGCTTCTATGATCAAAATTTGGGATATTCTAATGTTGTTTGTATCAGAGAGTATTCAATGGAAGATTAAGAAACATGTCTTTTGCTTTCGGATATCTGTCTTAGTTTTCTCGAAAAATTATTGTTTTATTCAAATTAGCTGAGATATCTTTTATTGGTATTTAACCACTAAATTTCGTTGAGATGACGTCACGATTTCCTAATTATGCATAACTTGACAATCTGAATATCTCTTGAACGGAAAGAGGTATATTTGGATAATGTAAACGAAATTTTTCTTCTAATCCAGTGCACTTATAATACATCAGAATGGCTTAGATTCGAGCGATACTAATCTCGTCATAGTAGCACTTTAGGTGGCCTACTTTGAAAAAACATCATGACTTTACTACAAATTTGCCTTCAAATTATTCTTGTGGTGACCGCTTTTCGAAATTAAACACCATACAAAAATTAAAACTGACTGGAAATGGTTGGCTATGTACACAACATCTATACGTTGTGATGTCAAAAACATTTAACGTTAAATACTCAAATAATAAATGACAAATTTTATTTCCAGCCGTCCGTTTTCATCGACAAAACTATTTATATCCACATCTCTACCCCACATCTCTCCTTCCTTCAATGTTATAGTCTCTGAAGTGAACACCTTCTCTTTTTCTGTTCCAGGCATCATTACAATCCTACAAAAACAACAATGTGAATAATTACTTATGCGAATTTCAAGTGAGGCGACTCAAATTTTTACATTCCACTAAACAATCTCCTTATCCAATTTTCTTTTGTGCGTTTTCGCTAATAAATTGCCTTGTCCCTTCGTTTCTCTTTCAGTATTTACAACCGTTTCATAGCCAATATTATACTTCTCTCACCTAATTTCTGCAGAAAATGGATGGGAAGCTGACAGTAGCTGAAGAAACAAACTGCCAGGATAGGTCAAGATTCCCCTCCACTTGTGTCCTTCGCATCTAAAGGCTTCACTTGTAATGGGCTCTTTTTTCGTTTCCTCTCCTCGCTGCCATACGCTTTCCGGGAAGTTTGTTAATTTCCACCGAAAGGAGGCAACCCTCTCCACCTGAACCATCACGTTTTCTGCTTGGCTCTTCTAAAAATTAATGGTAGCGTTACAAACTGCGGAAGTCGTGTTATCAAATAATTTTGAAATAGCACTAGATAGAAGCTCTTCCGATTATTTTTGTTTTATTTTCTGGTTGCCCATTATTAACCCAAGAAACCTCAATTCAATCTCCTTGCCTTGTTATGTATGATTCTTCGCAATCGTCTTATCTCACTTGATTGAAGGACATGGTGAGATTTCGCTGCTTCCATCAAATGGCTGGTCATATCCTTTTTCTTAACGATTCTGTTGCAACCTAGGACCTTGCACTGTGTGGCTTTTTCCTGGCAATCGCTTAAATGAAGGGTTATATTAGTTCTGAAATGAAGAGAAAAAATTTATTTTAGGTGTTTTGTATTTGCATTTGTTTCTTTATAACTACCGAATGGTGCGAAAAATATGTAAAAAAATCTCACCTCAACTGTCAATTTTATCCGTTGCTGAAGTTTATTAACGATAAAACGATCGCTATTTGATTTGAGGGCACAACATAACACACACCAATGAATCCTAACCCTTTTTTTCCATGTATCCCTTTCTTCTGCCACTTAACAGAGTCGATTCCGGCATGAGGCGTGAATTTTGATTCTCTACGTGCCCGCATACATCTGTGGTAACAAAATAATGGCCTCGTGCATAAAGTGAAGGCCAAAATGAAATATCTGACTAGGCCATGAACATACCTTGGAAATACTCTCCCGCAATTCAGTGGACAAGGTATGACGGCTTTGTCACATCTACCAGCACGGTGCTCTTCATACACTTCCCAACTCACATATTTTTTGCATTGAGGACATGAAACCTTCCTCTTCGTGCATAATAGAGCATGGGAAGGCATTTCCTGGCGTGGTATCTTTATTTGGCATCCAATATTATGACATGGTATGGGTAGTTTCGCGCAGTTGGCAAAATGCTCCGCAGCATTTCCATAACCTCCCTTCCAACCACAGCCAGCACTAAGGCACTCCACCGCCAAGGAACTGGTTACGTGGTCGAGTGCGATGTTTACACCTATTGATGCTGCTTGAAAGCCTTTTCTACACATGGGGCATTTGGGCAATTTCGCTTTCTTTACCAATTCTGTTATACATTCGCGGCATCCAGAGTGGCCACAAGTTAAACTGACAGGCTTTAGCATAGTGTTGTAACTGAAACAGTAGGAGAATCCACCCTTGGAATTGATTGTCATTGCAGCTACTCTATTCCAACTAATACCTGCCATTAATTTCTTATCATACTCACCAAATCGAACAGACTAATTGCTGTTCTACCGGTACTGTAAAGCGACAGTTAAACGCTGCCTCTGGTCTTGTCTGAGTCATTATTTATATTTCTACAATTATCCAATTCTTCTCTCTCCGGTTTCGTGGGAACTGTTAACCTAAGTAAAAACGTGGCCAGAAAGAAACCAAGCTCTTTCATTACCCAGATAAAAATATCCTTTTGTCTCGTTGACAGTCGCTCAACAATACAATTCCGGAAATGCATGAAATTAATTACCGATGATTTTATGAATATTTTCTCACATTGAACGGTGTTAGGTGTTGCGTTGATCTTTCTTCGTTGATTGCTTGTGCTATCAGTTTCTACCAAAAATATTTTCGTTACACAATTTTTCTATGAGAACCATTCCGTTGCCATCATGCTTTTAAACGAGCTGATCGCACTGGGACAAGGAGCGCGATCTGTTATCATCCAGTGGCTTCCAAGACGCCGTTTGCTTCCAGGTCCACTTCATTGCGCTCGTTGCAATCAGGGCATGGAGTTAATTAGAAGAAACGACAACCACGTTGATGCATTCCAGTGGTAGGTCAATCATACCAGGATTAGTTACTGCGGACTGATTATCAAAGAAATACGATTTGATTTACTCCCCTTTTGCTGAACAATACAATTCCTCTCAGGTAATTCAACAGACCCAGTTCGCGAATGTCCATCATTTTTTTGTTTCCTCATAATTTATTACAGGCGGTCGAAATCTCCTTCATTATCCGCTTTCTTACTGAGTTTCTGCCTAGTTAGGACTCGTTTTATTTTACGTTAGCACTTACATCTTATCAGCTTCTTGTTATTGACGATAGCCGACAATCAAGCGGGAGTGGCAATGCTACAAATGGCTACACGCGGGTCACCGTGGGGGTGAACCATTTGCTGTGTGCAACGATTCTTAGCACCGCCTACGTATACCTTGTGAACCAAGTAATTCAACATCTCACTCGTACTTGTGTGCCTTTTTTATCTCACAGGCGATGCGGGGGGTGTTCTAAAAAAAAAAGCCTAAGGACGAACAGCTTCTTTGCTGAGTTTTCCAAAGTGCCGATAGCTACTCTCCTCTTGGCCATCTTTTATTTTACACAAGATGACCCTCAGCAAAGAATTGTCCGGGCACTAGGCATAAACGCCAGCTTAGTATCGAAGATAGTCTGACGCCTGCAAGATGTTTGTTCTGTTGATCTGCTAAACAGACCAGTTGTTACATTTGGAGGACCCGGATGCGTGGCTAAGTGCGACGAAAGCAAATTTACTCACAGGGCGAAGGTAACCTGAAATGAACCTGATAATCAACATCACACATATCTTATTTTCTAAACGGACATCTATAGGGGTGGTTTGTTAACCATTTCGAAATAATCTCATTTGCAGTACAACAGAGGAAGAAGGGCTGCTCGTGATGCTTGGGTGTTTGGGATAGTATCCGTTGATCAAAGTCCTTCCAGAGGGTATTTTCAAGTGGTTGCAAGAAGGGATGCGGCCACTCTCTTACCCATTATACAGCGTTGCCCTCTACCGGGCACTGAAGTGCATACCGACGACTGGGCAGCTTACAATCGATTGGCTACCTTACCTAACGTGGCTGCACATCATGTTGTTGTTCATGCGTACAATTTCGTTGATCCACGAACAAGTGTGCACACCCAGGAGGCGGAATCTGCGTGGGCTCAGCTTAAACTGGGACGCAACAGAAGGAAAGGTGTTCGTAGAGACGATCTGCAATCATACCTCGATGGGAAAATGTGGCGACAATGGAGAGGCAGCAGTTTCGACACGGTCATGGAGAACTTTCTGGCCATTCTACCATTGCAGTTTCAAACAGATACTCCTGTTTTTAAGTTTTTTAATTCTTTTCTTTTATGTTTACGACTTTTCGTTTAAGGGATTACAGTTGTACATCGGCGATTACCATTTTATCCACGATTAGATCCTGTTGCTTAAGGCCGGATTAACGCTAATCAAAGATAACACTCCTGGCGATGATAAAAATAAAAACAAAATGGGCTATTTGATGTATGTTTCTTTGGCGGGAGAAAAGATAGGAACCAAAGGCAGTTTAGGCACACCGGGTGTACGATTGGCCTATTCCTAACACAATAGTGTCAACGTTTCAAAGAATTTCTACATTTCTCTGCAAAATTGTAAAACTTTGAAACGTTGGACCTTCACCGTTGCTCCCTTATAAATTACTACAAAATCGACTACAAATCGTTTGTTTTTGTGGGACCTTTAATTTATCCTGAGGAGCCTTACAAGCCGTATGGTGGTGTTTGGGTAAAAATACCACAAATAAAGGGATTTCCAGCAATAGTAACCGATCTTTTTCCCTGATCTCTCTTCATTCTATTCGCGTGCACTAAAGTTATCTCCGACTACTTAAGGTAACACTTCACCCTCAATAACGCCCTTGATGGCTCATTAATTACGCCGGAATTTATTGCGCTTCTGCATTAAGGCGCTGTTACACCAGGCAATTTCTCACTCTTACAACTTATCTCGCAAACAAGTTACCTCAATGGTGTTACACTGGGCCACGTTTCCTGCAACCTACACTGGGCAACGTTTCTGGAGCTACTGCTCATTAATGTCTTTTCAAAATCACCGTCTCCTTTCGGTGGTGTATTCAATGAAACACCTGCTTTAGCGCATTCCAATTATGGCGCAGATAACCCAATTCGTACTGAATATTTAGTTTGTTTATTCTATGAAATACGAAAAGGCCGCGATATCAGCCTTTAACGTGAGATATCATTTAGTCCTGTTCAGTTTACATTAGGTTAGGGAGCACATCACAATACCCTAAGGTCGTTTTATTTTTTTTCCATTTTGCTCTCCATTGCGTGCGCGTGGATTTCATCAAGTGAAAATCAGCGTTTCCCAGCATGTCCTGTCATCGTACCAATCAGGTGTCAGTCTGAGGTCCATTTCGCGCTTATTTTCTCTTTTATCTACGTTGTTGCTGTAGCCACCGTGTTCTATTAGCACTTATGCTTGAGTTGCTTTATTGTTCTTATCTGCTGAGACAAAAATTTGGTTTTAACGTTGACCAAAGGTTTGCGGCATAATCTTCTCTCAAACAGCTATTTAGCTTTTGACATGGTATCCCCTGTTGCCTTTCGTTATTAGAGATCGGGTTGATAATGATATTAACAATTATATCTTTATTTTTCTTGCCGATACGCGCTTAGAGTTCTTTTCAATTCCCTCAAATTGTTCATAGAGGTAAGTTCTTTGGTAAACTGTTGAAATTATATCACTCTCCGGACGCGGGTTTTGCATTTTCTACAGTATTTCATTGCGAATCTCAAAGTTAGCTTCTCCACCCTATGCCTAAATATTATGTACTCACTCTGGACAAATTTACTCTTTTTCCACTTTTTGCTATCACGATGGCGTTTCAAGAAAAGCAGGAGACTCACGCTTGTTCCACAAATCGCCGTTTTGGGGTGTTTCGTGAATTTTAGTGATTCATTGGTATGGTAGATATATTGGGAGGGGGGAGGGTTAAATACAGTTTTAAAAATACAATTTTTATTTGGCCTATACAGCCCCCAAAATGATCCCGACCCTGAAATGATCCCCAACCCTGAAATGATCCCCAAATCGACCCTGAAATGATCCCAACCCCGAAACGACCCCCATTTTTCTTTTTGTCAACCCCGAAATGACCCCCAAGGAATTAGGGAATGTTGATTAAACATAGGACTGTTGATTGCTTTTTTGTTCTTTGTGGTAATGCTGCAATCCTTTCATTTATTTTTATTCTTACGAAGTATCAAACAAAGGGAAACTACAGTACACCACAGTTAACTCGAAGTCTTAAGGGTAACGAAAAACTGCTTGAGTTAGCGGAGTTTCCAGTTATCGGGGTCGAATTCAATTTTCCAGGTTAATAATTTATAGCTTATTGATTTTCAGCACTTCGGTATACAATGCAGTGCAAATTAGGTTTATTTAACGAGAAACTAATACATTTGTAACAACTGTAAAAATTATGCATTCTTACTACAATGCAATAATGTGCATGTAACTTATTTAATACACTTAATTTATGTTCCCTTTTGCGTCGGGGTCGAGAGCATATCGTATGTATTTGTGCAGACATTCCAATGGACACATGTTTACTGCACTGTGACACTTTTCTTCATGTGACAGCAAAGACCCCACATCAGGAATGACTCTTACGATCGATAAGTAACTTTCAGTTTCATTCCGCCTTTCATAAAAAACATTAATTAGCTTCAGCGCATCTTTTGCCAAATTTTCCTATTCTTAGTTTAATTTATCCTCTTTTAGTTGTTAATATCGGCGCCATAAATCAGTTTATTACATACGAAAAAATGCTTTTACTTTCCCTCATTTTCGAGCAATCCACATTCCCATGTTTAATCCACATTCCCATGTTTAATCAACTCTAATTCATTTCGGGGTCGACAAGAAGAAAAATGGGGATCATTTCCGGTTCGATTTGGGGATCATTTCAGGGTTGGGGATCATTTAGGGTTCGGAATCCTTTCGGAGGCTCTACAGGCCTTTTTTCCGGTCTCCGCTATGGTTAGAAGTCATGTGTTGAAATGCCCACCTTCGTAAGGCTCCACCATGTTCTAGAGATATTTTCGAAAATTTCCGACTAGCATCCCCTACCAAATATGGGAGACCCACCACCGCGAAAACACTAGCAGCTCTTTTTTCCCCAGTAAGTTCGAACCAAAACTAGTTTCGGGTTATATTTTGTTTCGGAACAAACGATTTGTGTACATTGAAGTACCCCTTCCTTTTATCGTTTATCTTTGACCACCTTGCCGATAATCTTTTTAGTTTTTTCAAATAGCTATGGCCACCCCTTTCATTCAATGTTGCATTTATCTTCAAATTCTTCGATCTTTCGTTGCCATGTGAAATCTAGTATT
>NC_142519.1:37339112-37476612 GCF_964205215.1 Stylophora pistillata | reverse complement strand
ATTCCGCATAAAATTAAAAATGCGACATAGGTTACACGTGCTGATTTGGTGGGGTTGTGATATCACGATATGATAGCGAGCGAATCTCTCTTAACCAGAAAAATTAGGTTGAAGAGGAAAAAACGTACGCGAGTAAATGCCAACGCATCAATATAAAAAATACGTTCCACTTGAAACTGGAACGACACTGTTGCGTTGCTGGAAATCCCTTTCATTTTATCCAGTATGCATGGCAAAATTTAACTTTGCGGCATGGAATCCTAACTATGAGTATCCTAAATTATTTTTGTAACACATCGTATGGGTAGGCGTTACAAAAATTGATGCATAGAAATTTGTCTCAACCTGACGAGGTACAAAGCTGCATCCCTAAACCGAACAAAGATAACACAACATACGTTTTGGGTAATTAATATTCCGGCAGGCTCTGTGATTTCGGACGAAATTGTCCGGAAGAATCCCGATATCCTAGAAATTTGGCGTGTGTGACGCTGACATGCTATAAATCACGTAGGCATACGGTTGAATGAGACGTACACAACGATATTTTGAAAATCTCTAATTTCACCCGTGGAGCGAGTGAATGTTTGTTTACCACTAAGCGAGTTTGTGTGTGAGTAAAATCGCCTCCGAAACGATACTTGAAGAGCTATTTAACGACTAAAACTTCGCTTATGGCATGGAAAGTGGCTAAGAAAGCGATTTGGAGCGATTTGGACCGGCAGCGATCGAACGAGAGTGAAAAGTCGAGGTAGGAAGTTTTTATATTCCACTGCGTAATTTGAAGTTCTTCGCCTGTAGTCGACCGTGTCGGCTTGAAAATCTCGAAGGTTTGAATTAAAATTGATTTACGGGGCCCCAACAAACATTAATGTACGTCTAGAGCACGTTTTTAGCGACAAACGTAATGCGAGACGAAAAGCAATCAAGGGTAATCGATACCCTGCTGCGATCTATGGAATTGCATCATATGAAATATTTTGATTTATTAAAGCCTGAATCATTGGTAATGCAATTCAAGACTTTTTATTGGCTGAGCCATTATGGTATATGAGCCAATATACCATAATCTACAAATATGGTAGCGTGCGCATCCGGTTAAAATTAAAAGGGTGCTAAAAAATTTAAGATTTGGTAAGATTTGTCTAATATCTTGGGGGCGTATTTAATAAAACAATTATTCCACTCGCGCTTGT
The DNA here is from genome assembly GCF_964205215.1 of Stylophora pistillata. Lineage (NCBI taxonomy): Eukaryota > Metazoa > Cnidaria > Anthozoa > Scleractinia > Pocilloporidae > Stylophora > Stylophora pistillata. The sequence continues at coordinate 37,475,416 of NC_142519.1, read as the reverse complement.
TGGATATGAGTTGATTATAGCCAACGAGGCGCGTATCTATCATCTCATATCTAACGCGCGCTCTTGGAATAATTGTTAAATATTTTTTGTAATCCAGGCGCAGATAAGAATTCGTCAAAAATTCACTTTTTATTCTTTCTCTATCACATTTTCAAGACGTTTGGCTATCACGTGGATAAAAAATTCGTGCTATTAATTAATGTGCTAGTCCTGTGCAAATACTTGTAAGTGACTTTTACTTTAAATTTTGCATTATTTTTTCTTTTTCGTCTTTCAATTTATTTTTTCAGGAAAGTCTTTAATTTCAATGGTAAAAGTTTTGTATTCCTGAGGAGCTCATTTTCTAAACTTTAAAATGACATATTTTTGGTGTTATTGCTTGTAAATATTTGTTGAGAGAATTATTAATTTAAACACTGAATGTAAACAATATTTACTTGTTTGCGTGATTCAGCCGTTAATGAGTTAAAAGAATGCAATATACACCTCAAAATTCAACAAAGATATCAACTTTTTACAGGTGCATCATCAACTGAGTTGCAACATTCTTCGGCCTCATCTTCTACAACCACAGCCACATCATCGTCATCGTCAAGGCTTTCATCCTCCACATCCAGTGTAACTGTCCTATCAAGCCCCATTCCTTCTATTTTGCATAGCCAGTCATTCACATCCACACGGTCATCCACTTCAACCAGCTCACAATCATTGCCTTTGCCATCTTCCACTAGTAATGAAATCAGCCAACCTGCCATCACCAGGACAATTTCCCGACCTACCAATGGCCGTAAGTCTACACTATATACCAAGTTTGCCTTTTGTGCATTATTGTAGTAAGGAAAACAAATACAAGGTAAATAGCACAGACGGTAATTTGGCCCAGATGGCTTGACAATAATAGCACAGTACTGTTTTGGAATTAGTGAAGATTGTTGTAACATGATTAACTAGTTTAATCTCATGTTAACTTATTAACTACACAAAGAGCAGGATTATGAGATGCAACTGGTACAATATTATTTCTGCAACTGACAGAATGTTCCCAAGAGTTAATTCTGTACTTTTCTAAACCTGCAGACTCATTGGATTTTCTATTTGTTTTTTTTTTTTCTTTTATCATTTTCTAGGAGTGTAAATGTGCTGATTCTGAAACATCCAAAATTAGTCCAAAAATCAGCACATTTTATAATAATGTTGCATTAGAAATTGATAAAGCTTCCTGAATCTGTGCAAAATCTATGCTCCGAGCCAAGCAGAGCAAGGTGAGGGCATAAAACTGGCATAAATAATAAGGTATGCCTTCAAGTGTATCTTATGCGGCAAGTTAGTAGTAGTTACAATATTTCTAATGGATAAAGTGTAATCTTCTTCGCTCTCATTAGCATTTTATATTTGAATATGTCCTTACGGTTTTCATGCTTAGAGATATGTGATTCTCCTAATCGAGTAAGTGTTACTGCATTATTTGGTGATGTTGCTTTGGATAAGTTGGTGATCCAGTGGCCTCCCATGTTAAAGGCGCCAGTCATGGTTTCCCCCCTTTTGAAAACACTATTTGTCTGAACATACATTTTATTTACAGCATCAGAATAAGTGGAGGGTGATTGTAAGTTTCTTATGTAGCTTGAAGTCATATCCAAATTTCCTGTCATAGATTCGCCAGCCTTAGACACTTTGGTATCAGCATAATCTTTAGTAGCTGCATCATTGTTACTAGTTGGTGCTGCCAATCCAGTAATTTTATTGTTTGACTTAGCTAATGCTCCTGTCATGGTGTCACCTGTTTTTGAAACTTTGCCCTGTAAACCTGCAGTGGTATGTGTTCGACTATGGGAGTCTACGTTTAAGCTTTAGTAGCAGCATTCTGGTTACCGGTAGGATCTGCTACACTGGTAATCCTTTTATTATTAGTTATTAGTTATTTGCCTCTCTGTCTTTCATAATATATCTGGCATCACAATGGCACAAAGGGCACTGAGGTAACAGTATAGCAGCCTCTTGCAGTTATTACATGCAGTAGCCCAAAGTGTTCTACCTATAAATAAGTGCCTTATTGCCCAACTTTGTAATGTATTAGTCTGCACTACAAAAGATTCAATGGATTTTATAAACAAAAAATTTACAACAAACATGAGATAGCGTCACAATTTAAAAGTCCTTTTGGATAAAATTTCTAAAATAATTATTATCCACTTTGTACTTAAAAACATTACCATAATGTATAAATATATGAGTGAAATAAATATGAAAAAGATGATACAAGATTCGATTAGAGATCTGGATGAAGTAGATGAATGCATTAGAGAACTTTACTATAGAGGGATGTGCAGGTATCAATTACCTGATAGTATCTCATATATGATGATGATCTAGTAAAGTAAGACAATGTCAACTACAGCTTCAATTGATTTCCTCTTATTTATCAATTTTTAAAAATGAGTGGGAAAAATATAAAGGATACTGGTGAAAGTTTGCAATTGATATAGAAAATTTAGAGCGGGAAATCATTCTACGAGTTGAGATTTTAGAAAAAGAATTAGAAGATGAAATAAAGGAAAAGACACGACAAGATCTGCACAGTGAAGACTGTTTAGATAGATTTATAAGCATGAACAGATTTTGTGCCAGTTTTATGCTGTCACCTTGCTCCGCTTGGCTTGAAGTATAGGTTTTGCACCAATTAGGGAACTTTACAATTTTCTAATGCAACATTTTTATAAAATGTGCTGATTTTGTGTGGATTCATTTTGGATGCGTCAGAATCAGCATAGTTACACTAGTTTTTCTTCACACTCAACTTCTCTTTGCGATACAGAAAGCTAGTTCCATTGAAAAGTAACAATTTCAATGTAATAAATGACTTCATAGTCCTTAGTCTTAATCAGTATGCTTTTGTTACAACAAGGTGAAACAAGACATTACCTGGAGCACTTGGCTTCTCAAGATCACCAATCAGGTGAGGCTTTTTTGGTTTTCTGTGTGAGAGCACAGTACATTGACAAATAAATTTTGGTTCTCTTATCTTGTGTGCATGAATGTAGACCAGGTGTCATTTAGCTTTCCTACATTGTTTCTGCCGCCGAAATTTTGACGCCAGGAAGCAGGATTGGTGTGGTGATGAGAGCAATTGTGTGTATCAATGTTACCTTGTTTTGATTCTAGAAATAGAAAGTGTGTGTGGCTTGCCTTGGTTGATTCTCCGTAAGGCCTCGAGATGTTTTCCTATTGTATCCCAGTCTTATTGTAGTGTACCATTATCCTTACACAGTTTCCTGAATGTTGTATTATAACCTATGGGCTCTATTTTCTCTTGTTGCACCAATAGGAATCCTTTCATCAAACATTATTTTGATGATATGTAAATGGAATTTGCACACTACAAATATTAAACTATTATTATCAATGTTATTATTATTATTATTATTAATCATTCTCTTTGTTATAGCTATTTCCTCGAGAACCAGTTCCAGTGATGACAATGATGGTAAGATGTGTCACTTCCTCCCTTGTTTAAGTAGATTGTATATCATGTTCATCATTTCTATTTCAATTAAATTGCATAGAATGGTAGAATTGATTCAACTATGTTTATTTCTGCATTGTACAACAATGAAGTGCTCACCTTGTAGGCAAGAGAAAATATGTGGGTCACGACTCATATAACCTTTCACACCAATATTAAATCTTGCAGATGGTGACTTTGTGCAAAGTGTATTTGCAGATGATGTAATTGAGATAGATCCTCTGTTACCCAATTGTAAGTCAAAATGAAATTTCTAAACATTATGCTGGAAAAAGTATAGTTCCTAGTGTCTTTCCATTCAATTTCAGTTCCTATCATAGCAGAAACAACAGTTGTATCTAATATACTGGAGGCCACAACAAAAGGTGAATTTCTCATGCACTGATTTTACTTGCAAGATGAATAAGATAATGTGGGAATAGAAAAGTTAAGGAAAGTGAATTTCAGGGTAAAACTTGTTGTTATTTATATATATAACTGCAGATAGTCCTGTTTCGGCCTTCTGGGCCTCATCAGTGCAATGCTGTTACTAGGATGGAGGAGAACCAAAGTGGTCACCCCAAACGATCCCACACTTGACTGTGTATCGTGTAAGCCATGCCAGAGTGCTCAAACTAGAAAAGTATATATGCAACATAACTCCTAGCAATCACTGTCTTTGAGGGAGGAATTTATTATCATTTCACTAAGCATAAGCATTATGTGCATCAGTTGGTATTTTCATCTTCTTTTCCTGGACTAATTCTTCATCGGGTAAGGCAAACTGTTCAAGGACCATCTATGGAAGTGATAGCCAATGCATATGTTCCTGCACAAAATTAAAAGGTGTGCATTCAGCTCATCCTTGCAATGTTATTATATTACAGGATTCAAAGGCACACCATTTTATGGTAGCGGAATAAAGGGTAAATGCACCGGTATAAATTTGTTCCAGTACAAAAGTGTTACTTCTTCAATAAACATGGACTATTGTGTCAATCAAAGCTTTAAAGGGAACCTCCACTAAAACAAGAATATAACTGTAAAATATGCAACATAATGTTTACAATCAAAAGTGTTAGATCTTTTTCCAATGGAACAGTTTGTATCTGTGTCAATCATTCAAACTGGCAGTGCACGGGAAATTTGAAAACCAAGATAAACGTTTTGGAAGTTTGTCTCCCTTGTATAGAAATGCTTCCATTGGAAAAAGATAAAAAAATTTTGATGGAAAACATTACATTCAATACTTTAAAGTTATATTCTTATTTTAGTGGAGGTTCCCTCACTAAAGGATAATTAAGGCAGCCATGGAAACAGCTTGTTGTGATTGGCCACTGATAGTGACAGCCTTGGGATGTTTTCTGGCTGAAAACCTCCAATTTTGAACGTGGTGATTTTGCAATCATTAATGGCAAGGAATTATGCAATTAACTTTAGCAATCTTACATGCAGTAAGTCCACATTAATCTCAATAGGTGGAGTGGTGGAGGAGGACTTCTCTTGGTTCGGATTGGGAGGTGCGTATGTCATTTCAAATTGAATGATTGATAAACAACTCATTTATTTTTATTGTGACCCCATGTTATATGACCAAAAAACCAAGGGTAGATGGAAAACTTCTGACTTTTTATCAAAGGCAATACCAATGTGGCCTGTGAAAAGAAAAAGGAATACAACTATTCAGTGTTTAAAGCGATTTGGAAAAGAATAATTGAGCCAGGTCCTTTGTGTCCATGCTCTTCGTGAGCGAGGATCTTTGCCTCCAGGTTCTTAGGCACGTAACATTTAAGCACATGTCGGTTCCTAATTGAGCCAGGTCCTCTGTGTCCATGCTCTTCGTGAGCGAGGATCTTTGCCTCCAGGTTCTTAGGCACATAACATTTTAGCACATGTCGGTTCCTAATTGAGCCAGGTCCTTTGTGTCCATGCTCTTCGTGAGCGAGGATCTTTGCCTCCAGGTTCTTAGGCACATAACATTTTAGCACATGTCGGTTCCTAATTGAGCCAGGTCCTCTGTGTCCATGCTCTTCGTGAGCGAGGATCTTTGCCTCCAGGTTCTTAGGCACATAACATTTTAGCACCTGTAGGTTCCTAATTGAGCCAGGTCCTCTGTGTCCATGCTCTTCGTGAGCGAGGATCTTTGCCTCCAGGTTCTTAGGCACATAACATTTTAGCACATGTCGGTTCCTAATTGAGCCAGGTCCTCTGTGTCCATGTTCTTCGTGAGCGAGGATCTTTGCCTCCAGGTTCTTAGGCACATAACATTTTAGCACATGTCGGTTCCTAATTGAGCCAGGTCCTCTGTGTCCATGCTCTTTGTGAGCGAGGATCTTTGCCTCCAGGTTCTTAGGCACATAATAATTCAGCACACATATCGACATACATATTGGCATTTATATTATTAACATACATTTTAGCATACAGATTCACATACATCTTAGCATACAAAGCAAGACCATTGCTACATTTCTTGGGCTTAAGAAATAAAAAAGAAAGTAAATCATTTCTCATATACTGACTCATGGGTTAAGGAAATATATTTTTAAGAAAGAAACTCTTGAGTAAAGCTGCTATTCAATACTAATTGAATGAACCCTTAAAGCAACTAAACTTAACTTAACAAAACACCAGTGATATTTGGCACAGTTTTCCCAAAATTCATTAGTCTAGTATGAGATAAATTCGAAAGTTCATGGCTAAGGCATTGGTCGGCAGAATAAAGGGAGGTATGCAACCCAGGTCGCCTGGGTAGCATACCTCCCGTCTCCTTTCTTTATTTCTTGCAGGTTAGCTTTAGAGGGAATAAGCCAGATTTAGTAGAAGATCTCTCCAAAACCGTTGAAGGTATGTAGAGAAACTTCTCTTCTGTCAATTTTTAAGGATTGCCAGCCTAATCCAATTGCCGTGATTCAGAGCAATTCCTGAAGGCCTAATCTATGAACCAGCCCTTGACATTAAAAAATCCTGCCATAATGTACCATAAAGCTACTTTTGCAAAGGCTGCATTTTGAGCTAAATAATTTTAAAAATCATTGGTGTTATAATAATGATAATAATTTTTGTTATTATTTTTTCATCCCATTTGACATGCTTAAGAAACTACATCTTCTTTACTTCCAGATTTCACAAGCAATGAATTGGATGGAGACCACTCAAAAAAAAGGAAAAGAAAGGACAACAGAAACAGAAAAGAGAGAAGACAAAAAAGAAAGAAAGAACATGAATAATAGAAGTTAATATGAAACGTATCGTAATTAAACCTGAATTCTGTAATGTCTGCGTTTCAACCTGTTATAGTTAAAAAAAGTTATTAAAAACATGGATTCACATTAAAAAAATGTCTCTCTCCGGTTTAAGGCATCATATTCATGTTTCATTGAAAGTTTAAAAGTACCCCACAGAATAAACTACAAGTTTATCATTGTCAATGAAATTGAGTCTATGAGCTGCACAAGATGAGCGTTATTTAAAGTAAACCTCCCTTTCTGGCTACAATAAAATGGCTATGCATCCGAGGTAATATTGTTTACAATAATAGAGGTTTGAAATATTCTAAAAGCAAGCGTTCATAAGTATCAAGAATTGAGAACTTCAGTGACGTTTTATGATTACCGTCTACTTAAATCAGATACAAGCAGCTCTCCTAAAATCGTTTCCTGAAAGGGTTTATAGTATCAGGAATGAAATGGAGAACTTCTGCGAGATTATATGATTACCGTGTAATTGGGTCAGACATAAGAAGCTCACGTAACAGCCATTCTGAAGTTACAATTTCTTCCACGAAAAATATTAGCATGAAAACCTTTCAAGGTAATTCCAATGTAAACACTATTTTAAGAATGGGATGAGTAACGTTACCTTCTCCACCTGAGATTTTCCCATGTCTGAGTTAGCCACAAGAAAGGCCACTTTTAATAAACCTAAACGTTTCAGTCCACCTATTCAGCAGTCTAAGTATATAAAGACTAGGGTGGCGTCAACTAAAAACTAAGGAATTCTCCTTAAGGTGATAAAATACATCAATTCTATTTGCGGTGTGTCGAAACTAAAACTTGACCGTGATGCAGGGTACCCAAGGGATCTCGGTCCTCATAGGTGAGGCGCCAATTTGCGCTCGGGCTGAGAAACCGAGTTCGAATGGGGAACACGGGTCGATCGGCAGAGATACGTTAGTGGTACGCAGAACGAATCAATCGTATTCCATACAGTTATGGGCCGTGTGTTTATTTCGAGCTCGATTAGTTTTAGTCAAGGCTGATAAACGTCAATTTATCCGATCATTGTTTGTGTCGCATTTCGAGCTCGATTGGTGTTAATCGAGGTGGATTACTTAATCGTCTTTGATAAGCCTGCAACAGTGTACGATTGTTTATTCGTCCTCTATATTTCATTAACGTGTTGGATTGCCCAGAAACGTAAATTGATCCCAGAATTCTTCGCCTAGATCCTTCAAAGTACACAGATCTCTCGAAACAATCTTCCGAGAAGTGTTCGGAGCAGATCGCAAATATTTCTTGAAGTTTACTCGGCGAGGTCGCACAAATCGCATCCGTTTTTCCCGCTCTGATCTACTTGCAAGGCTCCGATGGAGAGAAATACCTGCAGCATGGCCTGCATGATCACTTCAGCTTTGAATTACGCATCGATGCCCAGTAATTTTTGTTTAGTTTTTGTAAGAATACAGTAAAGCACTCTGTTATGTTTTCTTGACATTTTGCCATGTAAGATTTTCGCGTTGAGCCTTTGACGTCACTTCCTCTGAGTCTTGCGATCAACTTCCGGAACATGATCAAATAATGGCGGAAGCGAAATCGTGAATTTAACGGCCCGAAAAAAGATATTTTTGGTGCTCGGTCTAAAGTGAAATTTGGCAGAGTAGGTGAAGGAGACACACTGAACATGAAAATGGAAAAAAATTATGTACGAAAATTTTGATCTCAGGGGCACTTTAAACAAAATTCACTCATGACCTCTAAGCTGATGGATGTACATCTAACATCAGTATGCATATTCTCGATGTACTGTCTTATACATTTTTTTAGGGAACTGAAAAGGAGAATTTGTTAACATTTCAGAGCTTCTTAATTTGGTGATGATTTCCTTTATTCTGGTGACGTTACTGTTTGATTCAGGGGTGATTGTGAGGAGAAGTTTGATGCTAGTCATTCTTAGGGGTCAATGGGTTAATGGTTAGTTATCTACAATAAACCACAACTTTTTATTTTATTTTATTTATTTAAGCAGATATGCTTGACAATATACAATGACTTCACTAGCTAGTTGACAGTTTATCAACACAGATTTGACTGATACATATCACTCAGTTGATGTTCATCTTCCTGTCTTTCTGCATTAATTCAGCAACACCTTTTTTCTTTCAATTTGTACAAGCTTCTGCATAATTTACTTAGAAGTAGAAAGAGCAAAAAATCCAAAGGAATAAATAAGTGAGCCAGATACACATGCATCATCTGACCTGAGTACTTGGTACGTGTGTGCCGTGGGGTAAATAAAATTATGGCATAACACTGTTAAGCAATGCGGCCATCTACTAATTACTTAAGATCTAGCTTTTTTTGTTTTGAGCAAATCATGAGTAAGATATCAAAAGCAACTTGAAATTGGATAAATATGACTCAAGGCCTAGAATTGTTAAATTACGCAACCATCTATTAAATACGGTGGAAGTTACCATGATTGTGATGAAACAAAATCATGAGTAAGATATCATTCAGATGTAAATTCAGTAAATTCAGATGGAAAATTTAATAAATTTAATAAATTTAGTAAATTCAGATGGAACATTTATGATTCATGGCTTTAAGCATTGTAATACAACATAGCCATCTACTAAACATATCAGATGTAACCACTGTAATGTCAAAATCATGAGTAAGATAACTTCAGGTTGAGTAAATGTGATTCATGGCTTAGCGTTGCTATACAACACAGCCTGCTACTGAATGCTTACAATGGAAAAGATATTGAAGGTACCGGTAACTTCAAATTGAATAAATGCAAATTACGGCTTATCATTGCTATACAACAGCCATCTACAGAATATATAATAAGATGTTAACATTGCCTTAAACAAATCACAAGTAAGAAAACAATATGTGATAACTGATATAAATTAAATAATTATGATTCATGGCTTAGCATTGTCATGCAACACAACCATCTACTGAATGTCTTACATGTTTAGGTTGAATTGAACAAATCATAAGTATAAGATATGGATATCAGTGTTAGATTGAATAAATGCCATGTATGGCTTAACATTGCCATACAACACAGCCATGTACTTAAAATCTTACCAGTTTTAACAAATGACAAGTAAATAGGGAGTGACAATCTTTTCTCTAGCAGCCTCTACTTTGCCTCCTGTTCTGATCAGACCCTATATATAAACACCTTCACATGCTGCCACTTTTTCTGCACCTGACACTAACTGAACTAAAATTCAATCTACATCTGAAAGAATTGTATAAAAGACTACTCAAAGGTTATCTATTTATCAAGAAAAAGCCCGTAGAGATTAATGCGTAGGGTAACTGTATCCGCCAGTCTTTTGGAATGACGTCTTGAGTTGGTAACTTTACGGCATTCACTCCAAAAAGGGCCAGGAAACACTGTTTGTTTATTTTAAAGCTCACTCTCATTGATAAAGAATAATCTTAAATGTTATTACAAAGGACAGAGATGGGCTTCTAAAATAATTTAGTTTTAACAGTTCAAAGCTTTCTTACTGCTGAAGCATAGTTAATAGACTATGGCTGAAGGAAATCAACATGCTTTTGATCTGTAATAGTACATGTATGAAGTGCTACATATATAGCCCAAACTCAAGCTAGGCAACTCATTGACGCCTAAACAAGTATCCCTAGCAGGTAATCCTCTCAAATGACCCATTTTCATTACATTTAGCTAAACGAATATTTAACTACGGTATATTATTTAGCGTGACACGGGCACTTAAAACAACAAGCTTGTATTTTGACAACATTTACGAAAACTACTGCAGGTTCCTTGATAACTACTTCATCGATTTCGAAGTAAAATTGCTCCACAAAGAATGCACTCATCTGAGAATAGTGTTGTTGATTACACACTCGTTTCTTTTAGACCATCCAGCGCTTCGTAAAAGTGATCAAGATCGCTGTCATCGTCAAACGTGGCCAGCGGTGCTCTTGGAGACTCTCGCCCTGAGGCTGCTGGGAGATTGTCATCTGCTTGGTGTTTATCTGTTGCATAATAACAGGACACAAGGATGAAAGAAGAAATTTAGTAAAGTTCCATGTATGAAACCCTTACGCTCTGCTCAGACTAATTCATAGCGAGATTTTTTATATAGAGTGGGGCACCGAAGTTCAACGCAAACTCGCAAAAGCGCTTCCCGAGAACACCTTCGCTTTGCAGAAAAAGAAAACCGCACAAAGGCTTTCCAATGAGCGAAAATTTCTCTCACAATTGGAATAAACCGCTGAATGTTGCTAAGCTGGGTGGGAGGGGGAAAAAATTGTAGAAGCTAACAATTTGTGTAGTGATTAATGAGGAGCTGATGTTCGTCAGTCCTCCAAATTGATGGAAAAAAAAAACCTTTTGAATATGTCAAAGTTGTTTTTTTTTTAGAGGAAGCAGGGGGTTGGTAAACATACCCTTATTCATAATAAACTGTTCGTCTTCTCCAGCTTCATCGTCCATATTATTTTCATCTTGCTCTTCAGATTCTTCCAAATCCCTCTTTAGTTCTTCTTCTTTTTTGTCAGGCTCATCTTCAATTTTATCTTCATCTTTCCCTCTGGATTCTTTGCACTTGTTTTCCGATTCTTCTTGTTCTTGAGGCTCATCCTCCATTTCATCCTCATGTTGTTGTTCAGATTCTTTTTCTCGTTTTTCAGGTTCGTCTCTTTGCTCTGATGGGTCTTCGTGGCCTTCCTCCGGTTCTTCATCCTGTTCAGTCTCATCTCTCTCTTCAGGCTCTTCGTGATCGGTCTGCTCTGCGTTCTGCACATGCGCACTTTGATCTTTTGATTCATCATCAGTGTCATCGCTGTCATCACTCTCTGCGTCTCGATGGATTTGAACTGGAAACAAAAAAGTTATAAGGAAAAAGTGCTCTGTGCTACAAGTGCTACTTCCTATGGTACCCAATCACAGTATATCAGTTACCATCATAGGGTGCGTCATAACATTTTAGTAATCTTGTTTATTTTTTTTTAACAGTCTTAATTGGAACAACAACGCTGGTCGCAGTTCTTTCAAGAAAAAGAGTAATTTAGCACTGTTGATAACGTAGTTTATCCATTAAACATCAGCGGCGTTTGTTTTAAATTTTACTGGATAACTCTGGCGTTTAAATGAGGCTGACGGCTAATAACTGGATTTAATTTCCTGTCAATTTAAATGTTTTTTTCTCCTCGCCCATCCCGGCCTCCGATCCAAGGGGTAGTCGGTTGATAAGGCACGATTTTTTCACTTTCTCACTGACACTTAAGGCAGAACCTCTGTTTACGCCTCGATCGAGCAACTTTCCCCCATGCTTACTTGAGCTGAGTAAATGTTTCGTACCTTCTTCAATGACTCTCATTTCCATGCCCTCCTCTTGGCCTTTGGAAAACAGTTATGGCATTAATCATTGATTTTCAAATGGCATTTACTTTCATGACTGTAAAATAAGTCAGCTGATAGGTGTATCGAGAAGCAATAATCAGCGTCACCAAAGATAGTTTTTTTTTAAGGTAATCATGCAGAAGTGCAGTCGCCAGAAGGTTATCGCGTGGCAAAAACTCTTAATCAGATCTCAAGAACTAATGAAATTTAGTGAAACAAAATTGCACGTCAAGTACTAATTAAAAATCAATTAAAGCTGACATCGCAGAGGACCACTCTTAAAAATGGAAACCCTAACAGGACTCTGCTGATGACTTTGAATCCCTTCAGGTTGTCGAAGCGTCGGTCGTGGAAAGACCTTGTAACCGAAAGCAGTTTTTTCCAGTACTACCTCTAACCGAGGAAAATCAGACCAATTGAAATTGACTGGTAAATGTTGTCTCTGGACGTTGCCTAAAGTAAGAAATGAATTTCCCCTACCTATGGTTGTTCGGCAGTCAGAGGCTGTACAAAACATTACTTGACCTAATGTCAACCATAATTATATTTCGACGGAAACTTCAGTTGAGCAGGTTTGTTTTGGGGAAACCGCGTTTTTAATACACAACAAAATGATAGTCCTTATTTTCCAATGGTTCTCGATAATCTTACCTTCAGTGTTTTGATTTCGTCCACATTTTTCCATCAAATAGCCCAAGAACTGTTGGAATTTAGGACTCAGAACACGTCGTACCTATATGCAAGCCATCAAGAACAAATAATAGACAGTCAAAGACTGTATATGGCTACTCACGGTGAAGCACAAGTTTTATAGCATTGAAAAAAAAACAAACAAACAAACAAACAAAAAAACTAGAGGTTGAAGAAATGACGCTCGCATGTAGAGCTGCAAAATATTTGTCTTACATACTAAACCGCATCCCACATATTTATGACTGAGTAGCCTGATCCAGAGGAGAAAGATGATTCTAGAATATATTGTCTAATTGACATTCAACTAATAATAAAATGGTAAGAAATAATCGTATTAACAATAGTAATAATAATGCTAATAATGCTGATATAATAATAATGATTTAAGTGGCTGGCTCTAATGACTCGTGGTTTCCAATCCTTTGGGCTTTAACATTAAATACCTATGCTTCCTTTCATTCGCCTGTGAATCATAGATAATTTTCCTATTTATTGCAATTCCATTTTCTTTTACTCTTTTTATTTTTTTTTTATGCAAAAAAGTATTCGGTCCCTCCGCGTTCTAACATATTCCGCAATTTCGCCGATCCACCGTTCTACCGTTCTCAGTTCTCTCGTTCCATTATTCTTTTGAATAACTCAGGGTATAGTATTTCGCAGCTTGGTCGCTTCACAAATCGGCTTAAGTCGCTGATTCGAACAGTAAAATGCTCTCTTTTCAAAGGAGAAAAAAATTCCTCAAAGCTCCCATTATGTACAGATTCCACCTATTGAGATATTCCCAAAGGAAAAGTTTTGATTTAAATTTCGCGTCGGTGGACTATTGTCTCATTATTTTGAGATGTTTATCGTTAAAAGGTAATAAGTTTATGTGGCGTTCTTCTTTTGCGAGGGTTTTTGTACGGGAAGTTTTTTTCTTTTGGAAGGTCGAGTACAATCCGAAAATATTCAAATATCAAATACCCCAGATTTTCTTCGTGCTGAACGAAGTGTTTTCGCTTAAACTGATTCATTTTGCGTTCCTCACGGCATAGAACAGATATTTATGGAAGTATCCTTTAAATGTCAGCTTATCTATCACCAGAAAGAAGTTGAAGCAACGATATGAAGGTTGCGAATTATTACCTGTTTTGTTGATAAAGTGTAAAGAATGGGATTGATGGCAGAGTTAACCGGCAGAACAAAGACTGCGATCCAAACTGCCAGGTCACCAGGTGTACGGAAGGATTTTTCCAAAAGAGACCTCATTCCAATCACCACGATAGGCAGCCAGCAGACACAGTCGGTAAGAACGATGAAGAACACTCTTTTGGCGAGCGAGGCCTCCCTCCTCAGGTCGGCTGCCCTTTTCTTGGCTTTCATTTTCCTCTCTCTTTCGGTTCCTTGCTGAGCCAGGCGCCTGTTTGATGTGCACGACTTGTAGATAATCATGGAATAGGCCACAATGACGAAGAACACAAGAGTAAAGTTTAAACCAACAAACATGGCGACAGAGTATTCCCAGCCTGAGGGCTTATCAGCGGAAAGCTGCAATGGAAGACATACAACTGATCGGCCATAAAAGTGGTGACCCTTTTGGCGACTACCAAAGTAGTCGATGCCCACCGTGGGAATAAATGCAATTATGCCACCAACAATCCAGATACAGAGGGACAAAAGGTGCGTAACCTTAATTGTGAGGGACTTTCCACGATAGGGGAACAGAATATTCTTAACGCGGTCGGCGGATACCAAACAAATCGTCATTACAGACACCTCACTTGACAACACGGCAATGGCACCTGTTATCTGACATGGCAAACTTGAACGCCAGTAATAGTCGTGCAAGTAATACTGCCCTGCCCAAATGGCATCCATCACACCTATAACGATTAGGTAGACACCCATCAGTCCATCAGACCCGGCCAAATGTATCAACATGATGGACTGTATTTTGTTTTTTTTCTTTGTTTCCTTAAACACCAACCGCCACACGATCACAAACACAGCACCAGCCAACGATATAATTCCAACCACCCAGAGACAAATCCTGGGAGCTCGATCTCTGAACATCGTTTCACAACTTGCAAAGCTGTCGACATAAGCAAAGTCACAATCTGCGTCCTCCTTCGTCAAATGGCAACACATCAGGTTGGTGTCCACAGTCCTACGGTTCATAAAAAGAGTTGAAATGAATAACAGAGAGAAAAAGCGGAAATCTAGTTCTTCACAGGATCTGAACTGGTAGGAAAATGAATGAGTGGTTGTAACATTCTACGAGTAGCATAATTGTCTTCAGACAAGTGAACATTTTCAATTGTTCCACTTCTACCATCGTGAATATTCCACTTACGCAGTTATTAGATTCTTCATGTTGGAAAAAAATTCTTCTGGGAGTTCTCGCATTTCGTTGTAATGGAAGTACCTGCAAATTAAAGGAAACTCAGGCAATTCAGTTAAACTTTTCCCTCTATTTCATGATAACATCAATATCATTACCGTATGTTTAAACCACTTGCAGTTTTTTGGCTCTCTCTTTTCCTTTTTTCCGTTAGAAATCTTACACCCACGGGCGCTAATCCGAGAATTTTCAGCACGTGCAAGTTGCACTCAGTCTGACAATCTCTGTCTCCTGTGAACTTGGAACAAACTCTTCTTGTAGTTTGAACACACCTGGAATATTATCAGTTTAGTCAAACTCACAAGAATCGAATAGTTGGGGCGACATCTTTGAATTGTTCGTTGGTCACTGTGCGGATCTTATTGGAATAAAAGCTCCTGCAGAACGATAAAGTAATTAAAAGCGTAAAGCGTCAATTAACAAGCATTGAAGAGAACCTCATTGTGCATGAGGCCATGAAGTCCTACAATAATATCACGTAAGTATTTTCATGACCTTCACTGTGCAATTATTGCTCGATGATCAACTTAAAATTACGTTCAAATTACGGAAACTTTTCCAAAGATAATTTTTTATGCAAGTCGCATTTAAATTGCAACTTATCCATTACTGAGTATGAGAGCTATCTTCGCTGTGACGAACACTACATAAGCAATAGGGAAAATGAGGCCTGAGAAAAATTCAGGCCTGTACGGGATTCGAACCCGTGACCATTGCGATGTCAGTTAACCAGCGCAGTCCGGTATCCAAGAGGTCATGAGTTGGAATCCAGTACAGGCCTGAGTTTTTTTCTCAGTCGTCATTTTCACTACCGTGTAACAGAGGTTGTCACGAAGAGTCAAACATTCACAGACAAGAGTCAAAAAATCGAATTGGCTCATATTCTAGTGTTAGGTAGGCCTATAGGTAAAACAAACCAAGACATATATAAAGGGGTAAGGGCTAACGAAGGGCCAACGCTCGAAACGTCAGCTTTTTAACTCTTTACAATGGCCAATTTACAATTTCTACTTAGTTGATGTTACCAAATTACCAAGACATATATAGTTTGTTGAAAAATTCTTTGTTCTTGAGAAAACTGATGAAACTCAATTTACGCACAATTAGCGTCGTTCTAAGGTCGAATTTAACTCATTTTTGGAGGCCTTGTTTGTACTAGTAAAAGCGGCAGTGAAAAACTTACTTATTCCAGAGACTCTTAGAACAATGTCTCACCTATGTTTTCACAAAAAAGTAGAATCAATATTTAAATTTGAGATAAAATACGGATTTTTCTATCTATCTACTTAAGTGCCGTTGGAAAGGTAGGGTAGCTTCAAAAAATTACTTTTATATGTGCTAAGTGAAATAAAAGTCTAATATTTAAAACAAGAGAAGTAGAAATGATAAACTCACCGTTTGTAGAGTTATTTTTCTGGGAATTTTGGGCTGCTATGCATACGAGGGCTTTAAATTTATAGAAATTTCGCTCTTCGGCGAAGTTGGCGACATAGAAGAACACACAGACTTTGTTTATCATTTGCAGTCAGTGGGGATGATGAAGGCTCGGACTGATATAAATATCGTATTCAAAGTACTTGCAGTATGAGAGAAGTTGTTTTTGTTCTCTCCGAGAGCATTTATTTTGTAGGAAAGAGTGGACAATGGTTGTCACTGCGTGACTTATGTCACGCAATTGTCAGATCTATATTCCTATTACGCAAGTGGTGTTAAATTTCTTAAATCGAAAAGTTGCAGGAGATTTTTTTGTGTGAAATCCAAATAGAAGGAATGAGAGGTTTTGTGTTCGGATAAAAATTCATATTTCTTTTAACTTGTTACTACTTATAGGCAATTAGCAATAAAACGTAACGTCACAGTTCATTTTTAGTTCTTATTAACCGAGCGGGAGAACTGTATGGGAGAATCTTGACCGAGGTCGCCAGTACAGACCGAACCCAGTGAGGTCTGCACCAGCGACCGAGGTCAAGATTCTCCCATGCAGACCGACGTAGCTCGCTTAATAAGATGTTTATTATATGGCTTTGTCTCATAAGCCAATTTTTTATATGCTTTGTACCTTTTATTTTTAGACCGGCTAGATGCCAATCTAGATGGGAAAATCTAGACCGCTTTCAATATTGATTTCAGCCAATCAAATTCGTGAATTCGGTAGTCCCCAGTCCTTGTGAGACACAGCCATAAAATAACATCTGTTAAACTTAGTGCGTAACAAGTAAACAACCGAGTTTAAATATTTTGAATGGAAATTTTTTGTTCATTTGAATCTCTTACTGTGGATGATTGTGGCTACAATCCAAAAGACAGAAAAGGGGCTAGGCGAATAGTACCTTTACTGTCGTGTGACAAGGAAATAGCAGGCCATTTGGCTCATTTTTCATCCACTTGTGTGTTCACCGAGTATGACTTGATATTGAGTCCAGCAGCTGTCTTACAATGACCCAACGATGCTGATACATAAACCATATGCACAATTCATCGCTCAAGACTTGGTCTTGGGTGGACTCGAGGGGAAAATACTAAATGCAAAGTGCCAGTCAATATTTCCAGGCAAAAAGCGAAGAAGCTTTCTCATATCTCATTCCTCCTATTTGGATTTCAGATACAAAATTTCCTGCAACTTTTCGATTTAAGAAATTTCAAACCACTTGCGTAATGAATATAGATCTGACAATTGCGTGACACATATGTCACGCAGTGAAAACCATGTCTACTTATCTCTACAAAACGAATGCTTTCGGAGAAAACAAAAAAACTTCTACTGTATTGGAAGTACTTTGAAGACGTTATTTATATCATTCAAGCATTCATTATTACCTCTGATCATGACTTCAAATGATAAACAAAGTAAGTGTCATCTTTTAAGTCGCCGACTTCGCCGAAGAGCGAAATTTCTATGAATTTAAAAAGCCCTCGTATGCATAGCAGCACAAAAACCCCAGAAAAACAACTCTACAAACGGTAAGTTTATCATTTCTACTTGTCTTGTTTCAAATATTAAACGTTTATTTCACCTAACACATATAAAAATAATTTTTGAAGCTACCCTACTTTTCACACTGCACTTAAGTAAAAAGAAAAATCCGTATTTTATTTCAAATTGAAATGGTGATTCTACTTTTTTGAGAAAACTTAGGGGAGACATTGTTCTAAAAGTCTGTAAATAAGTAAGTATTTCACTGGTTTTACGAGTAGAAGCAAGGCCTCCGAAATTGGGCTCAATTTTACCTTCGAACGACCCTAATTAGGCGTAAATTGAGTTTTATTAATTTTCTCGAAAACAGAAGAATTTTTCAACAAACTATATAAGTCTTGGTTTGTTTTACCTATAGTCCTACCTAATACTAGAATATGAGCCAATTCGATTTTTTGACTGTTGCCGTTGATTTGTGAATTTGTCTGATTTTTGGTAACATCTTCTCTTACTTAGTCTTCGTTGCTGCGAAGATCGCTTTCGTACTCGTTCTTTAACCACAGTTCAAATATATGACTTTCATATATTCACAAACGTTTATCCATGACCGTCCGCTTGATTTGAATATCCCCATGAGTATTGCCTCATGTCTTCCTCGTGTGGTTTGCATGGTATGTGTCTTTGAACACTCAGAGTTTGAATCTGGAAGGACCACCTTGGTTTTGGTGGTTAAAAGACCTGGTGTGTCCCGAGGTTTTGTCTGCTTTGTCCTCTGGTGGTTCTTTCTAGTACTTTAAAAGATCTCTTATTCAGCCGGATTTCACTTCTGCTTCGTAAATACTTCGTCTTCCAATCACGAATGATTTTTTTCATACGATATGACTAGTCCTCAGGGGTGGAAGATCGTCCACGTTTTTGGTGTGGACCTTTGCGAGCCTCTTGATTTTACTGAGCCAAATTCGTTTCAGATAACGGAAATTGCTACGATTCCGACGATTGCATCTTTCCGAGACCCTTATTGATTTTCTGGTACCTCGCTACCGTTAATTAAAGGAAAGATTGAAAAACAGATACTTACATAGACATCATGTTTTTCATGCCTTCAAAAACTCCACGCGGCAGGTAGTCAATATTGTTTTCATAAACAGCCCTTGAACAACAAAGAAGAGAAATCATTATTATCAGAAGTGTAAAACAAATTAGAAGTAAACACTTATTTTCATAAACTTACACTATCTCTATTGATTCTTCAATACTTTCTCCCGAAATATCTTCAGAAACTTTCCGATTTTGAAAACATGTTGAATCCTTTTGGGTAAGGGAAAGGGTTATTACATCCCTAATTCTATCCTTTTTCTGTCTTTAACTAGAGAAGTTTGGGGTAGCAGTTGCTATCATGGATGACATGGCATCTTGTTTAGAATTCTGCCGAGCTTTCTTAGGTTTATCCAGTCAAAGAGCACGACCTTGATTATTTTAGAAAACCTTTAAGCAAAAGTGGTGGAATGAGGAAAGGGGAGTCTATTCGATCCGCAATCACAGATGTTTAGATATTAACATGGTCAATACTAGCTACTTGTGCTGTCAGGTGTGGTTTCCATGAAATGTTTACTTACAGGTCGCTCAGATTGGAGAGGCCTTGGAACTGATCAGGTAACAGGGCTACGAGGCTGTTATTATACATGTATCTAAAGAATAAAATGCACAAGGCGCTCGGTATAACTATAGAGTCTTAGATAGGGAGAGGTATTTGTTGACTTTAATGGTCTTTGGTAGCTAGCAGCTGATTAAGAAACTTAGAGATTCTTTTAATTAGTAACCTTGATCCAGCATTATTTGTCAAGGACCTCGAGACTGTTTCTGTCCCGAAACCTCTCTCGTATTATAGAAACTGGTTTATCAGTTATTAGAGTCAGTCGTGTTAAACATGCATTTATTTTGGCGAAACCTCCTTCAAAAGTGAATTAGTGCTTTGGTATCTACCAAACTGTTTTAATTCCCTTCAGTGTACTCCAACACTTCCTGAAAAAACATACCAAAAATGTATTCAGACCAAAACGTTGCCGCGTGCATTGTGACAGGAACAAGTAAGTTCTATCAAGCTATGCCTTTAACGAAAGAACTATGCTGGCTGTCGGTTAAACAATGTCTATACCTTGGTAACGCTATTGTAACATTTAAATACATGATTGGACGCGAGCCCACTTACCTTTGCAATCGATCGAGTAAATAGAGCTCATATTCCTATTCACAGCACCCAGAATTCTATGCTTTTAAACACGAAGGCGCACTATAAAAGGAGCCTTAGGTCCCACTGGACCATTTGTCAATCAACCGTCGTGTGATGTAGAACTCTTAGAGTCAAGTCAGCCTGAGCCACAGCTACACCAAAGCAGTGAACAGCGGGCGTATTCCCCAAAATGTTTTATGTCTTCATCACAATACAAGAATTTTTGAGATTTGTATTTCCTTTCTCCAATAGAAACTGTCTTTATTTGTGGCGGTAAATTTGAGATCGAAGTAGGTGATTCGCACGTTACTTCATGCCACCATGCTGGTGGAAGTAAACAGTAGATATCTCATCAGCTCCTTTTGTTTGTCTACCAGCATTTCAATTTGACCCGCACAAGTCAACGGTGAGTGACAAATGAGCCTGTCTTCCCAGGGAAGACTTCCTTATATAGCGCGCCTTCGTGTTTAAGCAACCCTTTTCTGGAAAATGCGGAAAAGCTGCCAGAAAACTTTTAGTTTGAAACTGGACTTTTTAGATCCATTTTTTTCATTGAAATCCCAAGTTAACGCAAGATAGATTGATAGTGTTTTAATAGCCACTAAAATATTTTAATTTCTACTCTCAGAAAAGTTTGATTTGGGATAATCATTAATCATCAGTCATCGTTACTACCATAGTGTTGCCGCAAAGCCCCAAGGGAAGGGTGTTATTAAAGTATTGTCTAGGATGTGTTGTATTACATTGTGTTCTATCACCTTTCACATTTGCCCCTGATTATTCTTAGTAGACGACATCTGTTCCCAATGTGGGTGTATATTTTTCGCGTTTTATTCAGTTAACATCATTAGAAAAACTTATAATATGTCATAAGAAGATGCCAGAGAAATAGCTGATCATTAGGCTTTTGCCAACACTTCCCCGTATAATTGCTCATTAAACAAGTTACGTGATTTAACCTGGTTTTATTAACAATCGTTAATCACTTACAATGTTTTTATCACGGAGAGATTTTTGAAGCTTGGCAAGCGCTGAAGTTTGTTACTGGAGAGAAAGCTGTAAGAAATATGTAAAATGAAAAGAAGGCAACTGAATTGGCATTTGAGATTCTTGAAAAGTTTTACTTGTTCTCTTCGAAAAAAGAAAACTTCAATTTATCGAATTAAAACCCAATTGGTTGCATTGTTTTGAGGACTTACAAATCTTTACGCGTCCTAGCTGAGTTTACAAACTGTTTACTCCTGATCTTGACTGATTTAGGAAAAAGATGCCATCTGCGCGTTCACTGATAACATGAGCCTTTTCTATATCATGATATCACTTCTCAGTTTAAATTACTTGATGATTTTCTTGTGATAGCCACCAAATTTAAATCTGCGAAGTTTTGCTTTTAGAATGGTCATAGTACCCTGGGCTACTTAAAGCTCTATGAAAAACTATACATTATAGGTTGCTTTACAGTGGAGTCTGTACTGAGTGCCACTTACAGCCTTTTCATCTCAGTAAGGTTGCCAAAAACATCCACGGGCAGACGCTGAATTTTGTTGTTTGACAAATCCCTTAGAGTATTTATTGAAATAAAGAGTAAACTAACGATTAAAAACATGTTTTCATGAATGCCCCTGAAAACCTTAACAATGATCAGGAATTGTTAATATGCAGCAGATTGACTCATTGAACAAAATATATCTCAGAAGTAGACTGATTGACCTTTCGTTTGCGACTAATTATTAGTTGGACAACTGACCACATTCTGAGAGCTAACAGTAAATAACACTTTATTCAATTATTTCATCTGATCATCAATTTCATCATCAATTATTTCAGCGGCTCAAGTCGAAGCATTAACAAGCGATCTTTTCAAGTAGTTAAGGACCGCCATCATCAAAAATTTATTTTGGACCTGTAACTTTTTTTTTAATTTTACAATCAGTTTTACTTACAGTTCTTTCATCTCGGTATTACTGCGAAGTATCCCTTGAGGCAAAGACTGCAACTGATTGTAGGACAAGTC
Organism: Stylophora pistillata; assembly: GCF_964205215.1. Taxonomy (NCBI): domain Eukaryota; kingdom Metazoa; phylum Cnidaria; class Anthozoa; order Scleractinia; family Pocilloporidae; genus Stylophora; species Stylophora pistillata. Next base: position 37,453,067 of record NC_142519.1, on the reverse strand, counting down.
CCTAACAATGGTTGAATTAGAGAATGAAGTGATATACAGGTAAGAGAATAGAACAAGTCAAAGTTCCAGTAAAGCTTTTTAAAGGAAAAATGCCCCAAACTAGAGTAATTTTTCAAGTCCTATAAATATGCGTCATTACCAAACTTGCTCGGTCAAGATAGCTGGATATTGGCCGAGCTCTTTTTCTGCGTCTTGGTTCATAAAAACGCGAAAAAAAACGAGGCCTAGGCCAATATCCAGCCATCTTGACTGAACAAGCTTTGTTTACAAAGAATTTACTATAAAGCAAAGAGATTTCGCTTTAATAATAATCATTTCGAGAGCCGGGAAAGAAAGCAAACTGTGTTTTTAACGCAATAAACCCTCAAGGTTCATCTATAATTTTTTTTGCACTGTCCTCTCCCGCTTTTTGCGATTTCATCGCCCACATTGTATAATAGTCACAAACTTTGTAAGTCCGCTCCGCGCATTTTTTTTTTCTTACGCGGGATCAAAGCAGGCAATCTCGAGCGAGCAAGATTGGCCCATCTTTCCCGCTGGGTAGCCAATCAGAGCGCAGGATTCGTTCTATCTTGCCCACGGGTGCTGCGAGCGATGTAATAAATAAGTGATATCCTTATTATATGTGCAACGACTTCATTTGAAGCGTATCGGGATTTATCCTCGTTAGATGTGCAACTACTTCATTTGAACCGTATCGGGAAAATTATTTTGATATGAGTGTCAACTTTTACCTTTCCATCGTACATGACTGTATTTCAAAATATTTCACAGCTACAAAAATCTATTTAATAACACTTAACCGAATAACTCCTCACGATACCTGTTAAAAGATTGTATGCACGCTAACTTACAGACTAATTTAATTTTGAATGAGAGATGTTTGATTCACCTCGTGACAAAGCACTCGTATTTGTATCCAAATTGTAATTATCAACTCAGTTATATATTTGTAACTTCAAGCATCCTTCTTTCTTGATAAATGCTGACGTCCGATCTCAACCTTATCATAATGATTGTAACTAAACACGTCTGTTTTTTAGAGTGCTTAGACTATTATTATTTATTTATCATTCCAATTCTATACCCGATAAATTATCATTTCAGCTGCGTTGACTTCACCATTTAGACTTTCTGCTTCTTTATTATTACAAAAATTTGCTCCATATTGTTGATTGCGTGTTCATTTAAGGATTACAGAAAGTATCAAAATGTACGAAACTAAAAGGCACCGAGACACTCGCCTGCGTTTCTCGCGTCCTTTCTTTTAATTCTTGTCACATTTTGACGTCATTTATGACCTCTTACAGAACAGACACGCGACAATATCTACTCTTTATTTATGTGAAAGGTGACGAAGGTGTTGGAAAGCAATCCTCATTGGTGGCCTTTTAATTGGGGCTCGAGGTTTGATTTTTGTTGACAACTTTAAAAATTTGAGGTTCAGAAATGCGAAGATTAAGTCTCACTACCCCTCCTCCTCCTCTTCCTCCTCCTCCTCCTCCTCCCCCTCCCTCCATCATTCCTTGATAATCCACAGAATCCACTTTAATCGCTAAAAATTAACCGATCATTTTCATTGGAGGTTCATGGATATTATTATTTTTTATTTCAAATTTGCGAAGATTCATAGAGTAAGATAACAATGGACCTCATACAAACTTAATGTACAGGATAGTGTTATTTGATAGTAATGTTTGGAAAACAAGTATTGCTTACAGTAATTCTAAGGCAGACAATTCCAGAAATATGTCGCGTGGTAACTTTTCTAGCTGATTGCCGCTCAACCGCCTACATTGGAAGAACAAAAAATTGGTTTCAAATCTGACCTTCAGTTAGACTAGCACAATTTTTAATATGAAAAATTTATACGTAATAATTATATATATTACGAAAAAAATAGCAGAAAAAAGATTAAAACAAGTGAAATTTTAACATCGCACGCTATTATTTCACATGAAATGCAGTCAAATGATTGGCCACAAAAGATAACAAACTTTAACAAGACTACTTCAACAAGTCATTCAACTATAAGCTTGGAAAAGTGTACGGATTCATCTTAAGTAATTCAAAAACGTTATGAAGAACACTCGTTCTATAGCAGTCTGCAAAAGTAACTTGAACTTATCTATCGGAGTCATCCACGACCATAAAAGCGTGGCTTTCATAAGAACTCGACTGTCGCTTTCAAACTTTAGACGCGCGTTTTAAGCGGCCAAGAAAGAGAGAAACTTAGCAGTTTTTAAGTGTCTCCATGATGGTCTGTTTTGCTCGATACCTCATCATAGTTGCATTGGCTGCATTTATGAAGAAATTCAGACTTCCAACGCGAATGCGAAAGTAGAGGTCGGTTTTCCCTCGACGCTGCCAATCATGGACCAGCTCCTGAACTGTGATTCCTGACCTTTTCCTCCCTTTATTTAAGACCAATATCCGCCACAATTGTTTTCATCGTGTTTCTTATGGTATTTACACTCAACGGTTGACTTCTAAAGCCAACATTTGCATTCAAATTTCAGTTCCTTTTGACACTGGACAAACCGCTTGAAGAGAGCTACCAGATACCCTTTTTCCACAAACTGGTGCTGTAAACAGGTAGGAAATCTATGTTATTCCTCTGCAACCAGCGCTGTCTCGTCTTTGTTGGACCCTCTGTAAACGTTACGAACTCCACGCCAACGTAATTTCTGCATAGTTGACATTATCTATTCCATTATGTTCTCGACGGCCACGAAAACCAAAGGACAACATTATTAGCTACTGCACAGAGCAAAGAAGAGCGTGTGGAGTTTGAGAACCAAAAATTTCTGCCTCCCTTAATACCTATTCTTCTTCTTCATCAGTTAAACTTTGCACTTCAGTTGGATACTGGCCCATACCACAATGGTACAACTGCCTTGTTTTTCTCCTCTAAGACTTGCTTGGAAGAATGTAAATGGAACACCGCCCAGTTAGCCCAATGGATAGTGCGCTGGACTGTTATGCGGGAGGTCGAGGGCTCGAGCCCCGGCCGGACCAACACTCAAGGTCTTAAAATGATTGAGAAGAATTTGCTACCTTTCTATAACATCAAGAAATGGTTAGATATTCTATTCCTCTCGGATAAGGACGAATAAATAAAGGTCCCGTCTCCTGCAGGGTTGGGGTAGGAGACGTTAATTTCTCACACACGAGATTACTGTGTGATGGATGTCCTCCCCGGGGTGGGATGGTGGGTACAAGAGGGGTTAGAGGTCAATTGGGGGGAAAGTTTTGTTCCTTTCTCCTGCCGTTCCCGTGGCGAATAGATTAAACTAAATGAATCAAACTAAACTAAACTCTCTGGCACTTATATTCTTTTTTATATAATTACGAGAGTAGCCATATCAGTGTTAAGAGTCTCTTAAGCTATCTCAAGCATTTTTGGTAGTAAACTTTCGAGAGACCAGTTTATTTTCTCTGGCTCGTTTCCCTCAATTCTGTTGTCGATATTTTTTTCAAGCCGCGTTTTCCAGACGTTCAGTTAGTGTTACGTGCACGAATGACCAACAAATGTCCGCTAACAAAGCATCATATATGAAAATAGTCTCCCGAGTACGATATAAGGCACGCAACAAAAATGTAACAACAAGCAGTTACCCATTTTAATTATTTTTTAATTAGTTTTACACTGTTTAATCTACTTAGGTAAAAGATTAAGTCAAGCAGTTCATAAAGCAGGCTTACAATCCTTCATGCCGTGTAAGTGTTCGTCTCCTTTATCAACTTCCAATTCCAAAATCCGCCGACTGAAGACCACAGCGCTTGGCTTTCTTGATTCATGGCTTTCTTTCCGTGTACACAAATTCTTCCGAAGGACTTCATAGTGAACTCTGTGTTTTTTTATCTCCTTCCCTTCTCGGCTATCGTCTTTTTCTTCTCTTTCCTGTCTCCGGATATCGCAAGGTCAAAAGGTCCTAGCCTCGTCACAACATCGCTTCCACAAGTTCAGTCAGCCGGCCACGAGGGTAAGCCCTCAGGCAAATCTTTTTTTTGTACTTCTCACAAGACAGCTTTTATACATTTACTTTAGGTATCTAGAATGGTCTATTACTATTTATAGCGTATTACAAATTGTACTATTTTGGAAACTGCTGAGTCACATGAAAGAAGTTTCTGAAATATTACAGATTGTAGATGATTCTAGAAAAGTCTGGAATTGCGTGACAGAGTCAGTGAAAATAATTCGATCCTCTTAACACTAGGAAGAAGTACTCTGAACTGGAACGGGTTGTTTTGCGCGCAAAGGTAATCCGTTGTTCGTCACACCTTATTCTAATTGGTACAAGAGGGTCAATTTCGATAAAACTGATCAGAGCCGTGTTAGAATTTCATGTGCAAAATTATTAGTTTAGTAAACCAGAATTTGGCTATGAATCGATCATGTCTGAAAAACCAGAATAAAAGCATTTGTAGAGAGTGGAGCCTGAAAAGTAGAATCCAGTGGTAAACAGGGCAATATTGTCTTTATTGAGGCTTATGCAAAAGGTTCAGTTTGTGACCTACCGTATTTTATATTTCTATCATGACTTACTGCTTTAAATGCGACAAGCATATTTCATTTGACTCTGATGAAGATTTGCTCTCAGCTTGCCGAGAAGTCAGTGATATCACTCATACATTAGTTCATTTCGGATTTACATCCAAACGGTTGATTTTATAGAGAATAACCCGCTCTTGGGTTGAATGGAGTTTTTGGCAAAGTCAAATCGGATTGATGATATCAGTTCTCCTCTTTTAAGTTGTTTTCTTCGCCTTTCGACCGGTCCTGCGGTTCAGGACGACACAAAAGAAAACAAAGGTCAGCAATTAATGACGAGTAAGTGATAGATGCATTGTGTCTTGCACCTTTGTCTGTACTGATCGACTATTGATCTGATATTGCATTTGACGTTGAAGCGCGCCTGTGACAGGTGAATGTGCAACCAGTAACCGGGTGGTGTAACTGGACTAACTGATACGAAGTTTCCATACTGAAATTTTGGGGTTCATTTCTGTAGTTAAGGTCCTGTTTATACATATTTGAATGAAAAATTTACCACTCACAAGTATTTCAGCTTATATTGTTCAACAAACAAGCCTTTAGGCAACTTTTTGATGTTGTTGTTTCCCAGCCACCTGTAAAACACCATGCACAATTCTTTTCTTAGCTTGAGTCTGTCAAACCAGATAATTTTCTGTCACTAAAGGCAAGCTCTAGAAATCTACCTATTGCATATCTTTAATAAAAAGAGTTCTAAGATTAAAACATATCATATACGTTGAACTTAAAATTGATTTCGTAAGTCATCTATTCTGTGATTTTAACTGAAATCGCGTATGATTATGATAAATCTTGATGAACTACGGGACATGGGGAAGAAATTTGAAGTGGTTTATAGATTTCATTTCAACAAGGCACCTTCCGACGAGAAATAGTATTGTCGGGCGGGAGGTGTCAACCTCCTGTCTTCACCAATTTGTTCAAGATGATTTATTTTAGCACTTGTCTTTTTAAAGATTCATGTGGTTAATTGGCATTCATCCTCATTTTCAAACAAAAGGCTCAACACAATTTTGAGAAGGTGGAAAATTGATCTAAGTAAACGGCAGTCAACTGTCTAAAGCTTCAGGGCCAATTTCTTACAGATCGATTAACTTGAAGGGCTTGAATATATCAAAAGGTAGAGTCTCCAGTTTGTTGAAGTCAAGAGTTCTATGTAAAAAGATAACGACAATTGAGAAGTAGTGAACAATTTAAAATCTTGAGATGACACAACATTTTGAATTTTGAAAGACACTTCTCAACAGTTCGTCTGTCATCTCAAGATTAATTTTTTAATACTGAGCTTTATACGTTTTTCACTTTTGAACTTTGCATTAATTGAACTAAAGCTATCAGAAAAAACTGTCGAAGCATGTATTTCAAATTCACAATTTATTGTGTTTGGAACATTGTTGTCCGAAGACTTAAAATATGGCTTAAGTAGTGAATACTGAAAAAAATTCAAAATAATTTTATTCGATTTATCAGTGAGAGAAATATTTGTAGAACTTATTTGTTTTCTTAAACTCAGGAAGCAATTTTTATCCTTTTTCTTTTTCTAATTTCAATTTTCACTTGCTCGACCATGAACATGCCTCGCCAAATAAAGAGTGGCTCCTACAGCACTAGTGAAAATTTCCTGTGCAGTTTAATATTCAGCGGCTTTAACTTTCAGTCCCCGTCTTGGAAAAGGGTGTCGTGATAAATACACTAAGAAACTTCAGTATTAGCGTATTTACACCGTACACATTAAGATTGGAATGAAAACCCAAAACTACTTAAAGTGCACCTGAGATCAAAATTTTCGTACATCACTTTTTTTCATTTTTGTGTTCAGTGTGTCTCCTTCACATATTCTGCTAAATTTCAGTCTAAACCGAGCACCAGAAATATCTTTTTCGGGCCGCTAAATTCGCGATTTCGCGTCCGCCATTATTTGACCGTGTTCCGGAAGTTGATCGCAGGACTCTGAAGAGGAAGTGACGTCAAAGGCTCAACGCGAAAATCTCACATGGCAAAATGTCAAGCGAACAAAACAGAGTGCTTTACTCTATTTACAAAAACTACACAAAAATGACGAGGCATCGATGCGTAATTCAAAGCTGAAGTAATCGCGCAGACCATGCTGCAGGTATTTCTGCATCGGAGCCTTGCAAATAGGTCAGAGCGGGAAAAACGGATGCGATTTGTGCGAACTCGCCGAGTAAACTTCAATCCTGCAGGAATATTTGTGATCTGCTCCAAACACTTCTCGAAAGACTGTTTCGAGAGATCTGTGTAATTTTAAGAATCTAGGCGAAGAATTCTGTCGGGTTTAGTGTCTACCGTTAAAAAAAGGGACAATAAAATCCGTCCTCAGTGCGATCTCGACGAAAGGGAAGCCTACGAACCTATACATGTGAGCTGATCAGTATTCGCCTCTAACAACTCTCTCGTAGAATACCTTACACGAAGGAAAGTAATCGGTGAACACTGTAAATAAGAATGCTAAAGTACCCGAATTGAGGAATGAGATTTCTGACCTCAAAGAACCCACTTTATACAAAAGAGATGAAAAATATAATTGCGTGCTCTGTCTCTAAAAAAGCTGGCTTTAATATAAGCGAAAGTAGAACAAACAGCTTAAGACAAGGGAACACGGCAAAATGTTATTTTTTTTCCTGGTTTTATTCGTTGTTTATTCGCCAGTTTGAGTGTCCGCCATTTTGTTTTTTAGTATTATTTACCGCTGACGCTTTGGATCGCAGGCGAGCGCCGCAGGCGCGAGAGTTATCCGGACGAGCCCCGGAGTGGCGAGAAATAACGGGGAGTGAAACCCTTGGAATTCAGCCGTTAGAAACGTGTTGTAAACTGCAAGGAACAGCACTCGTTGCTAGGAACAGAAATGCAACAGCAAGAGCAAATTTTTAATGAAAACCGTTGGAATGACTGCTATTATGACAAGCTAGTATGACAAGCCTCTAATTTGAAATTTTCAGGCTAAAGTAAACTTTAAATCTTTTTGTATTCAACAAAATATTTGAAAAAATTTGTGAAAAGTCGGGTCACACTGTTACTGTTGACAATATATAGGGAAAATTTCAACTTGAATGTAAAAAGAACGGCCAGCCTATTCAAAACAGAGCAGCCTTCTGTCGTGGAAAAGAAGAAGAGAATTTCTGAAAATCAGCTGTATCGAGCCAAAGGGTTGCGAGCCTCGAGTGGCTCGAGCGATAGCTTCCAACTTTCGAAACACTTCGCGGCTCAGCATCGACACTTCATCGATAACAGGAACATCGCAACTATTCCAACTATACTCTCTGCAACTATACCATCACAACTATACTCTCTGCTTCTGCGTTAGCTTTAATGGCACAGATTAGTTCAGAAATACTTTTTGACCCAGTACCGATACCAGCGAATGAATGGATGGTTATTACCACCGCTGTTCTGTGCAGCGATGCCAGTTGGTGCTGTTACAAAACAATGTAGTCCTTTCCGTCGAATTTTCCCTATAATATATCGCAGAAAGAACGATTTTCCACTGCCGGCTTTTCCACATACAAAAACACTATAGCTCTCCTCAATAATTCTTTCCACTTTCCGATGATTTTCACTTAAAAGCGCCATAAATTCTTATTGTTACTGGTTTGTTTATATTTCTAACGCTTCGCGCCCTCGACCAAAATTCTGTGCGAGCTTAGTTTGGCGCTAAATTTGCCACCAAATGACGTATTTTGTTGCCATGGCAAGTACAACGAGCATCCTGAGAAGTACACGGCCCCTTATTATGGCTTTACTAATTTTTGATTGGTTGAAAAGGGTCACGCCCCCACATGTTTCACTCCCCGTTATTTCTCGCCACTTCGGGGCTCGTCCGGAAATCTCTCGCGCCTTAAGCGCTCGCCTGCGATACAAAGTGTCAGCGGTAAACAATACTAAAATGGCAGAGAACAAAATGGCGGAAATTCAAACTGGGGAGTAAATAACGAATAAAACCAGGTAAAAAAATAACATTTTGCCGTGTTCCCTTGCTCAAGACACATAGAGCGAAAAAACTCTTTAAAATGTAGGCTTGCAGCCGAAAAACCGAGAAAATTAAAGTCTCTTAAAAAACCTCTCAAACTATCAACCATCTGACAGCCAAGTCAGTGTGCTATCAAAGGGTCTCAAATTCATCCCAACACCCATGACAAACGAATGTAAAATCAGGCCAACTTTGCGAGATTTATTTGGAAGACGAATGCCCCTTCGTTACACCTTCCACGGACAAAACAAAGAACCACTTCCGTTTCATATCAAACTGAATGCCACCGGTTTAGTGTTCCATCGCCCTTCAGAGCTACTTGGAAAATTGTCATAACACAACTTGCACACTGTATCTAAGCCAAAAAATTACTTTGTAACACAATGAGGTCACGGCTCTATTAGAGTTGAAACAAACTCTGCTTTAAGCCTCACCGAAGCAACACAACATTAGAACATAGCTAGCAGAGCCGCGCAATCAAATTCAATCTACGTACGCGTGCTCGAAATCCCGATAGTGCAAGCCGATTGTGTCAGCAAATTGCTTCGCCAGAAATTTTTTTCTCCGCGCGAGCGGCCATTGTTAGCGTGGGGAAAAATAATATATTTTCGACATGGATACAAACAGAGACTCGGCCTACTTGTCCGAAAACAAAGGCATTGTTTCGACCTTTTCCCTTGGGCTAGAGTTCTTAAATGAGGCAGAAAAAGAGAAAACAGCAGAAAAGGAGACTCAGCATCAGCACCGTCACGATTCGCTTCAACTAATGTTGTTGTATGTTTTTCGCGTCGGATTTGATGCAAAATTCCACCGGCTATGTTCTAAGACAATTGGTTCATGCTTTAAGCTGTGCACTATCGAGGTATGGAGCATGTGGGAAGTTTGGAGGGCACTCAAGAAGCTAGAGTTGCCAACTCTTACGCTTCTTTCGTGCTCTCCGAACTTCCCGCGTGCTCCATAACTCGAAAGTGCACGCTAAAGCATGCACCAATTGTTAAATAGTCATCATGAATAAGACAGAAAAAAAAAGAGGTCAAAATGTAACTCAAGAACAGAGTTCACTTTAAACTCAAAGCACCGATAGTAAAAGAGGCGCAGGAAAGGGTTAGTGAGATCATTGACCAAATGCGTCGGGGCAAACACTGACATTGATGGCTTGGAAATGGCTTTCAAAAACTCCCAATTTCCGCTTTGATACACAATCAACCATTGCCAAAAACCTTTTTTATATATCACCCGATCATTTCTTACAAAAAAAGGAAAATCCCTAACGACAAGCAAAAATACAATTTGAAGGCGATAAAGCGATGCGACCACAAAAGCCGCCTGGCGAGCCCGTGCCGTTCTGTGTTTATCTTTATTCGCATGGCAAAAATTCATCGTTTGCCGGCGCAAAACTATCCATGGAAGCTTCAATGATTTCAGGGACAATTCATCGTCAGAGAAAGTTGACATTTCACGACTGACAACGAAACAGTTCTCAAAAAATTATATACGTGATTCTCTGTCCAGCGCACAAATAGAGATGTGACAAAGCAAGGCATAAGTTTGTTGAGCCTTTGACGTCATGATGGCATTGTCTGCTGTACAATTGTGGGCTCGGCTGGAACATGTTTTCAGCAATGGCGGATGATTTTTGGACGACTTTGAAGTAATAGAAAATGGTTATCGAAGGTTTGTATTGAGTTTTTAATGGCGAAAAGGGTTTTGACTTGACCCAATTTAACATTCTGTAAACAAATTAGCACAAAATAGGATGGTCAATTTTCGTCTTAGGGGCACTTTAACTTACAGGTTCTGAACTTCTGATGTGAACCAACGCGACCATCGAAGTAACTGGTCAGAGGACAAATTCTTTAAGTTGTTGTTGTTTAGGAATCTGCATGGTCAACAAGGGAACGATTTTAGTAAAACATTTATTTACTGGTTTTGATACAGACTTGAAAGGACTGAAAGCAAACGCAGACCCCACGTTGACTATTTAATATAAAATGAATAACTGATCCATTATGATGAGAGATTTGAAATCGGTATCTACGTGCACCTGGGTCGAACCCAGACTGTTTGGCTTCTTGCTTTCTCCTAGCAGATAGAATTTATTCGAATTATATGAAAATAACAAAAGAAATAAGGAAACAAACTGACATCAGAAGAGAAAAAACTACTCGCTTTCAGCACTCCTTTTTTGGTGCAGATTTTAAAACCCTCTGCGAAATACACTACAAAGATCATTCTCATCTTCACCCTAAAAACTAAAGACAATGCTTGCGGAAGCTTCTTTTCATCCGGCAGTAAGGTGGGGGGGGGGGGGGGGCGGCGGCGGCGGTGGTACACAATGCCTGAAATTTTTGCCCGAGTGGATAGAGTAATCAACAATTCAAAATAACGCCTGTTGCTGGGCCGTACTAAAATGATCTTGCAGGTTTTCCTCATTTTAGCTCCATCCTTTCCATCCGAAGAGCAAAAGTACAGACTGACGAATATTGTAATGGAAAGAAAAGGGCTTCAAAATCTTAAAATCGATGACAGAAACAGTCCCAACGATAGATATGATGATATTTCATCGTGCCATATAAGCGCGATTTCAATTCTTGTATTCAAGCCGTTTTTCGCGCATCTGTTTGGCTGCCAATTGGCTATGTTTTCTCCATATTTGACAGCTCATTTACCATGGTTTCATTGGATTTCACCTTTCTTTTTGTTATGCAATTGCCCAATGAGCAGTTTCGCTCTTGGATCGGCCGTGCCTATTATCACAGGTAGCCAAGCTCGCAAAATGAGTCCTGGTGAATATGCACCTCATGTAATATATGCTTTATTAACCAAGCCTGCTCGGTCAAGATGGCTGGATATGGGCCGAGTTCTTTTATTGGGCCTTTATGAATCCGAGACGAAGTCGAGGTCCTTAAAAACGCAAAAAAAGAAAAAACAAGGATCGAAAAAGCTTGGTCAATAAATAATTTTTTATATAGTTTAAGAATTGCACTTCTTAAATAATCAAGAATGAGTTGATTATTTCAAGATCCGGGAAAGAAAGGCAACTATGTTTGTAGCACAATAAACCCGTGATGGTCGCTTACATGTATGTTTTCTCTGTTTTGACTGTCTCATGCCTGCCACTATTTACGACTGCATGGCTGATGTTGTCCAGAAGTTACGATCTTTGCAAGTCCAGTCCACGCACCCTTTTTTTTTTGCGCGGGCAATCTCGTGCGTACAAGATGGGCCCATCTTTTCAACTCGGGTAGCCAATCAGAACTCATGGTTCGCTTGCTATTGCCCACGGGCGCTACAAGCTCTATGATAAGTTTACGTTATGCTGTGGCCGAAATATAAGGATTTGCATGGGAATAAACAGTCGCGCTCTCGAGCTAAAGTCTGAAATCATTTTGAAAAAAAAAAAGAAAAATTTCCTCGCCTAACTAGACCGGATGTTTGTCTGTATCGTGTGAGTTTCTTGGGCTGATTTAAAGTCGCTTATCTCGGCGTTGCCTTCTATAGAAGGCAGAGCAGCTGTACTCAAAACCAGCTGAACAGTCTTGTCAGCCCAAGAAAAACACTAGACGTCGTATGGTTATGGTAGACATTCGCGGGTGTTCTTCACGAAAAAAGGTTTAAATGCAATTAACTTGATGCCTTACTTCCAGTTGGCTTGTTAGCTCAGTTGGTAGAGCGCTGCCACTGGTATAACAGAGGTCAGTGGTTCGAATCCCGTACAGGCCTGAATTTTTTCAGGTCTGATTTTCACTATTACTTAAGTAGTGTTCTTCACTACGAGGATCGTGCACAAATACGTTTCTACCTCTTAGGCTTACAAACTTTGCGAACTTATCAGATCACAATCGCAGTGGAAGGCCAATTCTGGCCACAAAGCCAGTTCGCTTTTTTTTTTCTTTTACAACCGCCTTTTTACAACCGCCTCCCAGTTAGCTCAATTGGTTAGAGCGCTGGACTGTTGTGCGGGAGGTCGAAGTCGATGGTTCGAGCCCCGGCCGGACCAACACTCAAGGTCTTAAAATAACTGAGGAGAATGCGCTACCTTTCTATAATATCAAGAAATCGATAGACATTCTAGTATTCTCGGATAAGGACGAATAAACCGTAGGTCCTGTCTCCTGCGTCTATTAATTAGTTAATTTGGTTAAGCAGTTGACGTTAAAGAACCCACTCACGAGATTACTGTGATGTGGTCTGGCCTGTTTACTGGGAATTGGGCGTGAGGGAGAATCTTCAAATAAGTTTCCTTAGATTGTTTGAAACTGCTGATGCAGTCCAGCCAAAGTCTCCCGAAAAGTGTTGTGATGCGCATTTGATCATATTCACATGTTAATTTGCGCAATATAAATATTAAATTATTATTATTATTATTATCATTATTATTATTATTATTATTATTATTATTATTATTATTATGCTGGGGTTCTTGGTGCTATTGCGTTCATTCATTGAGAAATTAATTTCACTTTTTGCTCCTCTCACCGGCAGTTGATTCAGTCTCCGGCGCTTTGTTAGGTTTCTCGCACTTTTTGATGGTTTTTATGAGAATCAACGATTTGATCACAAATAAGAGTTAAATTGCCATTTTCTCTGACAAACTTGGATCCGAATACTTAGCTTCATACTCGAAAGGTTTGCAAACCACTCCGCTGCACCTCGTGCTTTACAAACCTTTCTCTTGTTCTCCAAACATCCCACGTGGTTTATTACACCGGTAAACCAACAAAAAGTGTGGTTTATCGTTAAGCAAGTTGCTTAATATTGATTAACATTCCAGCTAATTGTTTTGATAAGCTGTAACTTTTGAAAAATTTTCTGACATAAAGCAAATGTTACCGCTATAAATTTGCAAAGAAACTTTGTTAAGTCCGATTGATACTTCATTCTGTAATGTAATCATGATGTAGCCCACGGCAATTGGAACTTGTAACTGCTTCACAAAGTTGAATTTGCCTCACGAGTAGCGAACCACGAGATGGGGACTCCTCTCTCTCTATCATGTCTATCTTGCTCTTTCAAATATGGAGAAACAGGTGGTAGCTCAAGGTGTGTTACGTAGACGAGCCTTAAAAGTTTTGATGAAACATTTACAGTCAATCTCAGCTCACGACATTTATTTCGAGGAATGTTACACAGGTACGAACTCATTCTAGTAGGACTGAGTCTTTTATTTAGCCAGTTTTGAAGCTCAGCGAAATTAGGATGTGCCTAATGCAGGGCTACGAAATAAAAAGGGGAAGTACAGAATACAACGAAGGGCAATAGCCCACCCACCGTCGCCGTTGTAAAGCATCAAAGAGTAGGGATGTAAAAATGACGAAAATCTTGAAACTTGGTGAAGTGGTTTTCCCGATTAGATCAGGTGAGTTATCTACGAAGTTTTCCTTGTTCTTATTCTGCTACGTTTCCAGCATTTTCAACAGTTATCTTTGAAAAAAGTGTAACATATCTTTTTTCCTCACTGGTATAGCTTTTTAAACCACGCAAAGACGTATATCAAGCAAGTGTGATGATTAGTCACCGAAAACATCACTTTTACTCAATCCTACATGCTTAGTATCAGCAAATCAATTGACAACCCAATCGCAATCGACCAAAGGCTGAAAAGCTACGGCCTCAGGTTCGTATCGGGACTCAGTGTGTTTAGCTCCATTGGAACATATCAGTGCTGTGTCATACCCAGTGTTTTCATTCCTCTCGCCCTAGATGGGGAGAAGGAGGGGGGAGGGAAGGAAGTTAAAAAAGGAAAAATATTGTATATTTATTGCTATGGCGGCAGTGGAGAAGTAGGTGTCAAACTGAAAACTTATTTTCGCAATAAAAAATTGTTAATGAAGAAAAATATATGTGCTTTGTCCTCATAAACGATTGATCTACATATGCGGAGGAAAAAAAACTCTTCAAAACAAATTTGGTGAAAATATGAGCTTGTAATATGTGACATTTTGATTACATCGGCGCTGTTAAAAATGTGCCTCGTTGAGCGCTGAAGCGATTGCCGCTCAGAAGAAAAGCTGCTTTGCAGCGTTTGGAAAAACCAAGGTGGTTTCGATTACTATTAGCCTAAAAAGCATTCATTGGGAAAGTTTTAAAGAAATGGTGGATTCTTTGAACCTAACTGCCCCACACCGCTGTTAGAGAGACTATCGTGTTTCAATGAACTTGAGATTGAGGTAGCTACTGCGCGATTTTCTGGTTAAAAAAAATGCCCACGGTCATGAGAATATATCCGTTAATACCATGGGAACAAGAGAGGTGCAACATTTAAAAGGGTATTTTTGTGCTTAACTGCACATAATATTGAACGGGATGTTGAAAAGTTATTTGATTCTTAAATAGATTAGATCTTAATCCTCTTCCCTGATTTTAAAATGATTTGTCGGATTGATATGAAGCATGAAAACAGTCAATGAAAGGTTCGATTGTGGCGGGAAATCACGTTTTCAAAAGGCCGATTTTAGGTCAGCAATTCAGGTCAGTAAAGACAATAGTTTGTTCGGCCCGTAATTTGCCTAAGTGAAGTTAACTGATCTAAATTGCATTACATAAATTGTACTGCTGAATCAGAGGAAAGGCCCCCATATTACTGAGTGGCGGTGATTCATTTGGAAAAGATTCCTACTGCATTTGCTTACGCCATACAAGCATCTACCAGCTTGGACATGACAATAATGACAAAATGCAAAGGCTTGTGTTACTCAGAAAGGATCAGCCCCATAAAATCATCCAGTGTCTCTGGTGAGCTCTCAAAAAAGACGAAAGAGAGGACTTAAGGTTTCTTTCTAAAATTTCCGTCTCATCAGTTTTAGTAAATATGACTCTGGATCTTTCTACCCAGCTGGTGTCTGAAATTGTCTTGCGTCATAACTGGAGGGTGGTATGAGGTAAAACCCGGATGAGCACAGGAAAAGTTACTAAATCCTGAGACTGTGCAGTGCACAGTGCTCTCAAGAGCTAACGCCAACATTAGAGTTAACCAACTTATACGTGACTCAGATGACCCCAAAAATCTAGAGCGGCAAGTCAGTTAGTATTAAGTTCTTTACAATAAGCGTAGAGATTCTCACGATTTTATTAGTCAAGAGCCATCGTCAATAAGGCTATAGATCCTAAAATGACGTATCATATCACGCAATGCTCAGCAATCTGTCGAAGAAAAATTTCTTCGTGTGGAAACATTTGCAAATTTTAAAAATAGGGACAGCGAAGAGTTTCCCAATTTCAAGAATGGAATACTAGAAGCAATTTTTGAAAAATTGGTCGAAACGGACGAAAACGTGGAAGAAAACAAAGAAGACCATGAGCAGCGCTACCAAATAAGGTAGCGAGCACGTGCATGTTGAAAAAGGGAGAACGGGTCGAGTTAAGGAAAAAAGGAGGTTGTGAGAGCGCGAGTTTTCGGGGAAGTTTTCTCGTGGAATTAAGTGAGTGTTTCGTGAATTAGATTGAAGCGGAATAAACCAGGAAATCGTGTTATTGTAAGTTCTATGGGCTGTTTTATTATTGTTCGGCTCACAACGAACGTTTGGTGCCTATTTGTGCCTCCATCGACCAGCTATCAATTGTCAGTCTGAGCCTTGTGATCTTTTACTGATCATCACAGAAAACGTCTACGCTGAATGTACACCATTTAACTTCAAAAATTGCTTCTGGTTACAGCTGTTTAACTGTGAAGACATATTCCCGTTTTAGGGGAAACACTGACTTGATTTTTAGTTTGAAACGAGCTTACTTTGCTGTCCTTCAAATTAGGGCTAAAATCTCCGGACTTAAATAACTCTTTTTGTTTTTTCCCATAGTCTTTTATATGTCACTTTATAAGGTTAAATGTTACTAACATATCGATCTAGAAAGTGGTTGTGGACTATGGTTAATATCAATTTTAGCCAATCATATACATCAGTTTGATGATATCCATTCCTTTTGAGACATGGCCATATAGTTTTCACGCACATCATAACACAGTATTTCGTTTAGGAGAGTCATGTGCATATGAACATTAGCCTAATAATCGCTGTATTGACCCTTCTACTTACAGTTCTTTAAGAAGATTATTTTCAGAGAAAGCTCTTGGAGGCAGCTGTTCCAGTTGGTTATAGGACAAGTCACTACAAAAAAAGAAAACAAGATGAACCCAACAACAAGAAATCAGCGATATTTGACTAAAAGACCCAAATAAACATAAGAGAACGAATGTTTTCCAGCTAAAGAAGCTTTGAAGTTGACTCAAAACAGGTTTGAAAAAAACATTGCTTATGCAGTGCGTGAATTGCCTTGGGATGAAATCTGCTTTAGGAGATTGAAAATTGCAGTTTACAATCTCTTGATCTGCAACGAATCTCAGACGAAACCTTTACTTTCTATGCAGATGACCGTTTTTAACCTGCTGAATCTTGTAATGCTGTTAAATAACAGCAAATTAGATACTTTATTTGTTCTCTTGAAAGAAATCATAGCTCTTTCATCAATGCAAAACTACTTTGAGTATAATTCATCAGGAAGTGTATCTTTCTAGATAATTCTAATCTCTGTTGCCATATTTTTATTTTCAGTTTCAAACAACACCTTTATTCCGATATTACGAGTACGAAAAAGAATGGTACAACTTTAGCAATGCGGATTCTTTTAGCCCTGAACATAGTATAGAAGCTTGATTAAACTATAGATGTAAGGACACGTTTACGATACAGACAGAGGAAAGCTATCTTCCTCATATATAATAGATGCACCATTGACATGTACTTTGCATATGTACGGGTGGGTTGTCTGCAGCTTTATAATTTGTATAGATAATTGCATGGGGTCGACTACAATTAAGGATCAATTTCACATGTGTTTTCACAAGTTGTAGAGATTGTGAGACACTCGTAACATGTCTAGCGACTCGTCCTGGTTCATTTACGACACTGGCTCATCATTGAACGAGTCTAATCCATGCATGTCCAATACCATGGCTCTTAACGGATCGTCTAATGTATTCACGATCGCCATATTGGTATGATCCGTGTGATATTAGAGCAAATAGTGCTTTACTGCAAGGATCGTGCACATATACGTTTCATAAACGCAGTTCAGATATATGTATTCCATATATTCGTTGTGTCTGATTTATTATCTTACGGGCTTAGGTCGAATTAATTTGATGCATGGCTTGCTCCCAGTTGCTCCCAGTTCAATTGGTAGAGTGCTGTACTATTATCGCAGAGGTCAGTGGTTCGAATCCCGTACAGGCCTGAATTTTTTCAGGTCTGATTTTCACTATTGCTCACTAGTGCTTTACTGCGAGGATCGTGCACATATACGTTTCATAACTGCAGTTCAGATATATGTATTTCATATATTCGATGTGTCTAATTTGTCATGTATTGCAACTTTTTACGCACATTTACAGAGTACTTATGAATTGGTTGGATGTCCATTGAAAACGCAACTTTGTGAAAGGAAAAGATAAACAGTTTAATAACGACCAAAATCGACGTGAGCTCTGTTTCAGTTGAATGTTGGGACACCGAAAACACACAACGTGAGATTAGAAACGATAGCTAGGGAAGAAAATAAAGGAATCTAATAGTTTTTGTCCAAGAGTGCCTTTACTGAGATCACCTATTTTCGAAGGCACCCTCTTGCCGCGTACCCTATGAGTATCGCGTACGCGCTGGACTAACGCTTTTGACATCGGTCCATTAGCAGGAGTACTCCTCTACCCTTTCTGTAACAAAATGATGGTCACGACAAAGAATACTTGACGGGGGTTGACTTTTTTTTGAAATCTCGCGTAGCACTGCGTCTAAAACTGCGTTGAAAGTCATTTCAAGATAACAGGGCGTCTTTTTGTTTTTACAGAAGACGGTAAATATAGTCGACGCGAAAACACTAAAAATTCAACAGTCTGTGTAGGGGCCAGCTTCACTTGGCGAGAATAAACACAGCACAACTCGTATACGTCCAGATTCCTTGTAAATAACGACCACAACAATTTACATAAGAGGACCTATCCGGTGAGGATTCGAAGTTACTGCTTCTTATAGGATAGCCTCGAGATCCTTCATTAAAAACTTGAAATAACAACTAAACTCGCCAAAAACGACAAAAATCTACGAGCAACGCACATGGCGTGGGAAACTGCTCCCTCTGTAAATTGTCAGTAGTACTATAGAATGTGAGTAAACTCAACGAGTCGTACAGTGCATATAACCTATTTGTTTCACGCAATTTAAATACGTTTATTTGAATTCCGTGTTTTTTCGAATATGCGCCCTCGCGCGAATAAGCGCCCTTCCCCTATTAAGCGCCCACCTCCTTGGCCAAAATAACAAATAGGCACCCCCCCTCTAATAAGACCCTTTCCCCCCTCCCTCAAGAAGTGACAGCGTGCTATTTTTCGTCGCCTGTTCTCATAGAACAACTTATGCACAGATTGGCCCATAAATTCTCCATAATATGTCATCATTGATCCTGTTTTCATATTTTTTGTACTCAAGGTCGTAACGGAGATTTTGTGATGTTTTTTAATACAAGCTTTTGACCTCCCAGTCGTTTATTCTGTCTAAGTAAGGTGTTATGCGTTAAGGCGCGAATGTGGCAAACAATGTTATAACATAACCAAAGTAAAGCGCGCGCTCTGATTGGTCAATTTAGCGTCCCCCATTTGCCCATGGGTGTACGCTGCTGACGTGAGCAAATGCAAAGACTATTTTTCCGCGCGCGCTTGTTTTTTCTGGTCACGTAAGATTTGTTAAATAAAAGGGAACTCTTTAGCTACAATGTATCAATGTTATGTTATAAAACAAATGGTAAAAACCACACCGTACACTATTGAGTTATGGATGCACTTGGAAGGTTTCCTAAGCACTCAAGAAGCTAGAGTCGCTCGAGGCTATCGCCTCGAGCGACTCTTACGCTTCTTTCGTGCTTAGCAACCTCCCCGCGTGCATCCATAACTCAATAGTGTACGCTGTGGTGTTTACCATTTGTTAAGTATTCAAAACAATCCCTCCAGCAGTGAAGAATTTATGCACAAGAGAACTGCCGAATCATATACTTAGCAAATGCCAATTTTGAACTTCTACATAAAATTCACACTTTCCTAAGAGCGCCCACAATCAGCAAGTTTGAACAGTGCTTCAGTAATGATACTTGAATAGTGGTGTCCAACGTGCTCAGTAAAAACTCGTATTTCAAAATGTTGTCGTCCGTGTGTTGCATTATAATCCATAGTGTTCGAACACTTTACAACTCTTACAACGCCTCGACATTCGACTACCCGATAGGTTCCGATCGCAAATTCGCTGCCGGTGATGAACGAAAAAGACGTGCGACTTTCCCTCCAAAACCAACAACCTCCGGTACAATTCACGTTTCTCTCTTTCCGTTATAAATAGCGAACCCATGGTTGCTCCGGACACCAAAAGATGACTGATGCAGCTCCATGAAACAAAGCTTTCTTGGTATCTAGATTGGAGTGAGTTTGACAATGATCACCTAAATGAAGGTCGAATAAGCTTGCAATGCTGCACCTTCGGAGCCAATATTGTTCTGTACTTAGTGATTGAGTTCTCAGATATATTGCGTTGCTAAGGTAGCTTACAGAAATGTTTATATGATGAAGGAGGTTTAACTGAAATAATTCACTTCTAGACATAAAATGGCGAGACAATTGTCAGAGAAGTGTAATAGTTCTAGTAGAAAGACCCAGGCCGGATCAGGATGACAAACCGATAGACATAACAGTAGAGTGCACATTAAGCTGACCCCCAGATTAAATGATATCAATTAACTTTTATATGTAGTAAAACAGAAACTTTGTGTGACCAAGTAAACTAGACGAATTAAACCGATTCAAGTAATAATTAAGCCACCCGAAACCTATTTAATCTCCCCGCAAATTGAATTGAAATAGATTGAAATAACCAAATCGCAGTGCTCTTAATGTAACCACATGCTGAGGGAGTGAAAATGCTTCACAAGGTTTTTGACCCATATTTTTTCATTTTTTTTTTATTTATTTACACCGTCAATTTTCTTTAAAGCGTAACCTTGGGTGAGCAATTTGACAAGATTTTCATGTTGTGACTAAGCTCCGATAAGGATTAATCATGAGGAATACAAACTTACCCAATTAAAAAGGAATAATCAAGTGAGAAAGTTTGAAATGCGCTGTTAGATAAAGCTTTGAACTCCCCCGCACCCCTTCCCTCCTCCCTCGCTTTATTAAATACGAGGAAGACCTGTTTCTATTGCCAGCTTATCTACTGTATAGCTTTTTAAGCTTCAACTGCAGCTGAATCAGTACATGCTAATAGTTTCTTAATAAGTTGCCACTGCTATGAAGCACCCTCATTTCAATGAGCTCCCCTTTTTTCAGCCGAGATTTTGAAGAAGTGCCCATGCAGGTGCTTATTCAAAGAAGTACGTTCAACAGAATTGGTTGATTAGGTTTCACAGAAGCCATGCAACATGTCAAGATAAAATTCTCTGATAAGATTATTACATTTACAAATAATTCAGGATTTCTCTGAATTTTTGCAACGCAGTTTGACGTATCTACGCTCAAAGATTTTAGTAATTATGCCGCAATTATAGTCGATCCTCTGACCACAGCATTATACCTAAAAGTAAGCTAGTATAATTCATCTGAGCCTATCAGTGACCGTCAAATAGCTTCAATTGAGGTCTTTGAGATCTCGCTATTCTTAATACTCGTCAGTTCTGGATCTCGAGGACTCTTTGGATCTGAAGACTGAGAGGCCAGTCTCCGACTGTTTATAAATATACTAGCTTTTAAAGTCATTCTCAGTATTACAGTTTTTCGCCCAAACACATACTTATTTTATTGAAAATGGTTGAGAAACGCTCTATCTTTACGCCCCTTACAATTGGAATGTTCTCGCCTAGCATATGAGAGAATCGCTCAGACTGGATGCATAGCATCCACTCAGCGAATAAAGTGACACGCCTCTTGGTGGAAGCGTAGCGTTTTACGTTCGCAATGATGTTATGGTGGACAGAAGAGAAGACCTTGAAAGGCCCGACATGGAAGGACTTTGGCTTGACGTTTTCCCTCCAAAGTCAAGCAGTTTTTTAACTGGTTCTTTCTATCGACCTCCAAACTCATCTAATTATTATGATAAAGATTTTTGTTCAAAAATGAATAACACCCTAAACACTACTGTTTCAAAGGGTCAAGAAGTAGTTTTACTTGGGGATTGGAACACCGACTTCGCGTCGAAACGCACAACTATCCCAGAGTTTAAACATCTTAAATCTTTATTTAAATCACTGCAGTTTACTCAAATAATCAAGGAGCCCACAAGAGTCACCGCGGAATCTAGAACCGTGATTGATCTGATCGCTACAAACCATCCGCAAAACATTAAAGTCTCTGGGATCGTCACTGGTGCTAGCTTAAGCGATCATGAAATGACTTTTTGTGTGAGAAAGATCAATTGGAAAAAAGCTCCACCGCAACTCAAAACATTTCGAAATTATGCAAATTACGACCCAGATAAATTCCTCTAGGATTTGAAAAACACAGATTTTGTTCTTCCAAATGACCACGGTAGCAACAAGGAAGTTAATGAGCTTTGGCAGTCCTTCAAAGAGAAGTTTACCACCACAGTTTAACGTCACGCCCCCACTATTGTTAAACGCGTTAGGGGTTTAAACAATTGTCCTTGGCTCAATATTTCTATCAAACGTCAAATGAGACAGAGATTATTTACAGAAAAAAGCTCACACTACCGGACTTCCCTCAGATTGGAAAAGCTACCGCTTTTAAAGAAATCGAGTTACCAATTTAATAAGAAAGGAAAAGGAAGAATACAATCGAAGGCTTATTGACGAGAATACTGGCGATCCCAACTCATTCTGGCGAACAGTTAAGAAAATCCTTCCCTCCGAAAGCAAAGAACCATCTCCAAAACTCAAAGTCGACGGTCAAGTAATAAATGAAAAGAGCTCAATTACAAATTATTTCAACAATACATTCGTAAATAAAGCTGTCAACCTTTGCAAATCGTTTGTAAATGATGCATCGAAACTCTCATGAAGTATATCTTTAACAGAAGCTACGAACGCTACTTTTCTGTTTACTGATAGTTCTGAAACTGCTGTTCTGTCTGAAATCCAACGACTTAAATCAGGAAAAGCTGTGGGCTTAGATAATATTCCACCAAGACTTCTAAAGGACGCCTCTGCAATAGTCACAAAACCTATTACAGTAATAATTAATGCTTCACTGTCTCAGAGCAAAGTTCCTGACGACTGGAAAGCTGCCTACGTTATTCCATCATTCAAGAAAGGGAAGAAAGACAATGTTAACAATTATCACCCCATATCTATCTTACCTACAATATCTAAGTTACTTGAACGAGTGGTGCATACTCAACTAGTGAGCTATTTGCAAGAAAATCATCTACTCAGTCCATTCCCATGTGGATTTCGCAAACAACACTCAACAGCATTTGCAGCTCTGTCTTTCGCGGACACAATCCGGCGAAATATTGATCTGGGTCTCATGACGGAAGCAGCTTTTGTGGACTTGCGTAAGGCATTCGACACAATAGATCATTCTATTTTGTTGAGGAAACTGCGCACTTTTGGAATCAAAAGCAAAGAACTGAACTGGTTTCAGGACTATCTGTCTGGCCGCACCCAAGTTGTTGGCGTTGGTGGTGTTCTGTCTGATCCTCTACACATAACATCTGGTGTTCCGCAAGGCTCTATTTTGGGCCCCTTACTCTTTGTTATTTATATTAACGACTTTCCCTCTGCATTAAGTCTTGTCATGTGCTCATGTACGCTGATAATACTGTTCTGTTTTGTGCCAGTTTTAATTCTAAAGTCATCGAAGATAATCTGAATCAAGGCCTAAATACATTGGGTGAATGGCTTCAAGTGAATAGCTTATTTCTTAATACCACCAAATCTGAAGCCATGCTGTTTGGAACTCATTCTGAGCTGTCTAAACATAACGACTTTGTTATTAATTTTCACGGACAAAGTTTAACACGGGTGAACAAGTTCACTTATCTTGGTATTATATTTGATGAGGCTATCTCACGCCTCGCAGTTGGGCAACCTAGGACTGCACACATTCGCCCCGTCCTTAAGGAGCTACACGGGTTACCTGTGAAGCAGCGAGTTACCTTTAAAGTATTACCGTTAGCTTTTAAAGCTCTCAATGGTCTGGCACCTCTGTATCTAAGTCAACTTATAGTCCCATATAGCCCTACAAGAAATCTTAGGTCAGCTAGCAAACATTTATTAGAAGTACCGAATGTGCACCTGAAGAGCTATGGGGACAGGGCCTTCTCGGTCGCTGCCCCAAAGCACTGGAATGATATTCCCTTAGACATTAAACTAAGTCGATCAGTTGACGTCTTTAAATCTAGATTGAAAACTTATCTTTTCAGACTTGCTTTTAATTGATTTTGTCTTGGTAAGATTGTTATTCAAATATTTATTAGATTGTAAACTGAAGCGATATAGAGCTTTTGTATATACCGCTATAGAAATAGAGTTATTATTATTATTATTATTATTATTATTATTATTATTATCATTATTATCTCTTGGGCTCCCCACATTCAGCACATTATATCTAAAGCTGGCAAAAGGCTAAGTATGCTATCTCGATTGCGAAGAGATTTAACTTGTCGTGCTGCTAACACTTTGTATCTATCATTTATTCGTCCAATATTTGACTATGGCGACACTGTGTAGAATTGTTGTGGAGTGAGCAATGCCAGACTGCTGGATAATTTTCTAAGGAAGGGCATCCAAAATTGTTTAAAATCTAAGGATAGTGGTCAAGCTTCAATGGATCTTAAATGGCCTGTATTACAGTCGAAAAGAGACGAACATACTTTTAAACTGGTTAATAAATGTATATCTGGTAATTGTCCTCAATTTTTTAAGCAATATTTTAATTTTAATAATACCAGAACAAGACAGGGAAATTTGCTTCATTTGCCTCGCGTTAGAACTGAAACAGCCAAGAAATCTTTTTTTTTATCATGGATGTGTTGTTTATAATAGTCACGTTAATTATAATTTTCTGCAAAATTGTATTGTATAGATTTTTTATTCTAGTATATTTATTTTTGGATCCTATTCACCAGGGCTCCTAATCATAGCAGAGCTTTACGTTCTGATGGGACTACCCTGATGTTGGGATTTCTATTTATTTCTAAATAAAGGTGTTATTCATTCATTCTCCTAGGTATTAAAGGAAACGTCTTGCTATCTAATTTTTAAAATTAACTCAGCCCTTAGCTAGTCTCCGAAACCGAGACAGTCGATGACGGAAATATTCCAAGAATCAGCAAGATTTGTTTTTTTTCAAGGATTGCTGATTTGAGCAAACAAGAGGCTCCACCTAATATGTCGATAGGAACGGGTGTCAATCAGCCACTTTTTAAAACTAAAACCAGGCGTCAGCGTATTAGTTGGGACTGAGTTGCCGGCGGTTTGGATTCTCTATTCTATATCCCCAAATCGTTTTCATACAAATTTGTTGCTAGATAAGTGACGATCGCTAAAAGTGCCAGAAGCACTTGCACAAGTGTAATTAAATAAAAAACTCTGATCTTTGAAGCCCGGTCCAACAATTCAATGGATGTCACTGTCAGGTTATCTTCGTACTGCACCCGAACTTGTAGCGAAAAATTATAGATCTGTACTCTTAGCGTCGAAGCATAAACTGGTTGATTTTTATTGGACGAGATCTGGCGCCCTTTCACCCACAGGGAATACTACTTTAGCTCATTAACTTGTCAGGGCGGAGTTACGAAACAAAGGCCTCGCCAGTTTTTGTTTGTGCTACTGTTTCCTTTTATCACACTTTGCCCGCGAGTTTTAAAACCTAGCTATTGAAAAAGCTAAAGCCTACAACGGCCGTTTGCGTCCGACTTTCTGCCAAACCATTTAAAATCATAAAACATTTTTTTGTCATTGAATACCCCTCGAGTTTTATAGTAGTTTAAGCATTATGACTATGAAGAACATACTCATACAAAGCGAGTACTTCTGAGAAAGCGGTCAAGAACTAGAGATTATTCAAGCACAACTAAATTAGTTCACTTACTTTTTTTCGCTTTTACACATCGGACTGTTATCGGAATGTCACTGTCAGGTTATATTTGTACTGCACCCGAACTAAATTATTACTGAGATGGCGGTCACAATGAGAAAGGAGTTTATTAGACTAAAAAAAACTAGAGATTATTCAAATACAACTGAATCAGTTCACTTTTTTCGCTTTTACAAATGGGACTGTCATTGTGTAGTAAAGTGACCTATGAAATTCATAAGGTCGTCGACTTGAGTTTCCATTTACTCTAAACAGCAGTTATTTGGGATTCAGCCCAATCTAAATGTTTTCAATAAAATCAAGAAAGCTGTCGAAGCACCATGTCACAGTGCAAGTGTTTCCATCAGGTTCTTTATCGAGTTAAAATAATGTTTCGCTTAAGTTATAAATTGCAATAACGTAGGTGCTGTGCGCTCTTTGTTAGACTACGATCCCAAGATTGCGGCCGACACATGCCGATGTGGTTATCATTTCTAGAGATAGTCAGATCCTCTGTATGGTTACAGTCAGTGATCGCTTCCGGCAGTTCTACGTTCAATAAAACTTGGCTCTGGACAGTGCAAACCTTCGTCAAAATCACTTTTCTGATATGATTTTTACAAATCAAGCGAGAAATACGATACTTAATTATCGATTTCTCTCGCCTTGATGAAACCTTAAAAGTGGGAACCTTCTCCACATAAAAACGTTTGTTTTCAGTCAAATTTAACCATCGGGACTCAAAAAACCAGAAAGACCATGCTTCAAGCTATGGCATAGAGTTCGTACTGCGAGCGTTCATAGTGCAGAGTTTCTTTCCAGAGGTCAGCTTCTAGTCCTCGTTTGGCGGGTGATAGATTTGTGAGAGCCGTCCGGGGGACATAGGGGCGGTTATGTAGAATTAGACCGGTGGTGTTTTATTGCTCGCCATTGATTCTTTTCTCCACTGACTCTAAATTTTTCATTTGCAAGGAATGCAATTCTATGTGAGACTGTTTCTGTCCCTCCCATTACTCGCGTGGATGTTACAGCAGTAATTAAAAATATATGTTGGTACTTATAGTCTTTCGAGCCTCCAATTACGCCAAAAAATCCCAGGGATAGGTTCTTTAACTGATTATTGGACAAGTCCCTGTCAACAAAAAATTGTTCTATCAGATAGCTAGATTTGCACTGTTAGATATCGCTTAGAACTTATACGACTCTTACTGGGTGGAGAGGGCTAGAAAAGCTGCTGATTTGATTTTCACCTCGAATTACATAGGTAAGGATGGGCCTTAGCGTTACCGGATATCAGTTAACTTTAATTTCCTATCTCAACTGAAACAAATAACATTGGTTGATAAGGTTTGAGGGAAGGTTTCTTCGATAGATAAGAAGTGGGATTCGTTATACACCTAGCCAAGATAAAACTCTTTGGTAGAAGTATTATATAGACAGATAATTCAAGATTTTCCTGGATTGGTGCATCAAAAGGTAAACGTGAAAATTTAGAATTTTATGATTTTTGTGTCATCATGAAGGATATGAACCCACCGGTTTTCGATTATCCTCCCCCCCCCTCCCCTTCATTCATCATCGACGACAATTTAAATAGCTACAGAAACTACTGAGGTCGACAGTGTATTAGAGATCATAGTCCACTTCAAAAGCCACTCCCTCCTCCGTGAAATATTTTATTGCCGCCACTTTCGCTAGAATGGTTACAATCCCATCGATAAAATTGTCGTTGCTCAGTAACAATGAAAATAAAGCAACATTATGTAAGACTTAACAACGGAGTATTAGGTAAACTGAAGCTTTTCACACATTGTTCTATTGATTTGTGTCCATTTTCTTTTACGAGGGTCACTTTATTTTTCCATATCATATGAATATACTCAATGTAACCAGCTGATTCTGCAAAACACCACGCTTTCTATCGGTTTACTAATGTAAAAACCCACGCAGGTTGTAAGAAGTCGTAATAAAGTTTACATCAGCGGTCAAAATTAAAGAAACCCTATGCTCTTTGACTTTTTAGATTTTTTCAGCCTTTACTATTCTTCAAAACTGAAACAGTCAAGACGGACTATTTCTGAGAATCAGCGAGATGTTTTCGCCAGATTGCTAATTTAGGGTTACTGAAGGGTGCCCCCCGGAAAAATCGTTCCGTGCGTGTTTCTATAAAACAAACCATGACAAACTCTATACCACTGTAAAGCTAGCGCTTATAGCGCATAGATTCTGAAAATAACTAAAGTTTTGATAGGTTTTCTTTTGGTAGGCGCGTGCAGGCCTTTAAAGACAAAACTGAGGGTATCTGTTGAACTCAATTACCAGCCTTCGGGTTACCGCGGACACTCAAACAAACCGGACTGTATCACTCAGCGAATAAAAGGCTAAAAAAAGGATGCGAGGCTTTTTCGATATTTCTCTAGGTTCCCGAGGGAATCTTTATCAAAGTTGGACAAAAAATGTTTCGACGAATATTCTGGCCAAGTTTCATCAAAATATGACAGAACTAGATACTCTTTTAATTCGTTTAAGTAAAGTTAACTCGCGTAAAAACAGATATCAAGGTTTCGGTCTCCAAAGAAACTGATTTTAGGTTTTTGTCGAGCCTCAAGGGTAAAATGTCAAGGGTTCAAAAAGTGAGCGATATTTGTTAGTTACTTAATTTTTTATAATTATTTGTATCTTGTGGACAGAAATGTTCGCCTGTTAACGAGTGTGTTATCTCCCTTTAACACTTTCTCACATTCTGCTTTTTTACTTGCGCGTGTTTTAGTGCGTAATAAAGTTCGTAGTGGAAGGATTTTTGACAGTGTTCTCCTGTCTAAGTAATCTTTGTTGGATTTCTTTTGAAATCTGCCATGCTTGATATGGAAAAGAAACTAGAGAGTTTAGGGTTTGAATCAATCAATTCAAACAATCACTTTATTTAAACTCACACGAACACAGTGTACTAGAGAAGATTATAACCATTACAGAAGTGTTACAAATATCAATATAAGGAATACAATACAATAAGAGAACACAAAAAAAAATTAAAATAATTTACAATTCATTGTCACTAAGGATATCTAACAATTGAAGAAGGAGAGGAAGAAAAGAATATCTAAAAACATATCTTAGTTGTGTGGAGTTTGGGGCACCCAAATTAATAGTTCTAAGAACTAATTGGGTGGGCGTCCCAGAACAAAAAATTCAAACAAAGCGAATACAGTTATGATAAATTAGGTAAAAGAGTATTACTTTCATACGAACTATTAAGAATAAAATATATTTACACAAACTATTTAACACTATTATAACCATCCATCATAGAATTCTTTATATTTTGACGAAAACTAAAAAGGGAGTGATTTGTACAGTACTTACAACTCCATGGGAAGAGCAAACCAACGTTCACGATATATCGCTTGTATAATAGTAATATTGGTTATGTACGAAAGACCAAATCGTACTTTACAAGTATTGAACCCAATAAAAACCAATAACAGACACAGGATTTTTAACGGAAGAGCTAAGCTTAAATAGTTAACCTTACTATTCAAGTTGCTTCTGTCAGTATCCTAATCCAATTCGCTGTTGTTGGCGCCACCTTCGAAAATGTGTTCGCGAACATTCTAACTTTATCAGCAAGTGAGGTGTTCGTCTCCGCATCATAGTTTGTTGTTACATCGGCTGTTCCAGTTTTGCCAGAGTTTTCGTAATTTGAACTCACATATGGCTCATTTGTTATCTCGCAAGAACTAGTATGAACTTTGCACATTTGGCTAGCTTTCGAGCTATAGAATTCGTGGACCGGACCATTCCGAAAACGCCCGACATCATTTAGCGTGGGCCCACCACAAACGGCGTGTGCGTTTGTATGTGAGATGAGCGTATAAGAAAGGAATCTTCGCCACATGGTCTACACCAAACACAGCATTCTGTAAATTATGTTATTTACAAAGAGCGAGTTCGTGACAACGTACCTAAAGTTGTCACACTCTCATCCCCAGTTTCCGCAGTTTAAGCAAGGAACGCCTGGGACCATGACCCCCATTTTGGCGACTAACAACGGCTTGCAATTTAAGACTCGGGCTTTCCAACGAAAGCCCGATTAATTACAATTCCAATCAGACACGGCCTAAAATCTGCTCAATTTACAAAATAATAGTTGCGAATGGGCACGTGCATTTCTCCTCACTGGGAATCTCGGCCTAGCTATTTTTAAACCTCGCTCTGAGTTCCAATAAGAGCGTGAAGTTCCCTTGGAAGGCTTTATTTCATGTGTTCAGTATGACGGAACGAACTGAGCGATCCTCTGAAAACGTCCAAGACCCTCCTGTCGGTGTTTGATGCAATGATGAGCGCAAAGAAGCGCCACATAATTAAGGTACTTGTTTGTCTAATTTGTGTTGATTAATGCGAAAAGGGCACTAATTAAGGCAGTTTCAACACTGCTACGTATAATTGTTAGCGTTGAGATTCCTTCGTTTTGAACCATTTTAAATCTCACTATTTGGTCCAGAAAACTTCTTTTGTAGTTTTTTATCAGCTGAAACACAATGGGTACATCTCGTTAAAATACTTGGAAAGTTTGCTGATGTTAAAGATTATTCAGATTCATGAATTAGATAATTTAAACTGGGAGGAAAAGTCAAGGTTGATTCAGAGTGACCGGGTGACATGTGCACAACATTTTAGTTACCAATTCAATCAGTTTTTAAGGTGCTTTCTAATGAGCAATGCTGCTCCCTTAGGAAAAATGTCAGGCTTGTTTCAGATTTGAATACCAGCAGAGAGGTTCACCACATATTTGTATACTAATTTGACTTGAAGATGCACCAGTGTATTATTGATCAAATAATCACTTGTGAAAAATCAGTTAATGATCCAGAACTGGGACTGCTTGTCAACAAACCGATTCATAAGCACTCTCCAACTCGTGCAAAAAATCAAAGATGGAATGCAGATTTAATTATTCACAGCCTCCAATGAAATGCACCAGCATTTTACATTCTATTGGCAGTGATGTTTCTGAAAGTGACATATTAGAAAACATAAAGAAAATTGCAAACATATCAGTAAGCATTAGAATGATATGAAAGAGGTGGATAAAATCACTTTTGAACAAATGCTAATTAATCTGGACATCCCTGAACAAAACTACTATTATCTTGCTATTTGATCCAACCTAAATTCTCCCACCATATTTCTGAAAAGAAATCCTAATGAACACCTACAACAGTGTCTGTCTAAGTGCATGGAGAGCAAATATGGATATAATTATGGTTTGTTTTGGATGTTTATGCTTGTGCAATGTACATAATAAATGTATCATACATTTCAAAAGCCCAGAAGGGAATGAGTCAACTTTTTACAACAAGCATGTGAGGGGGCAAAGAGAGGAAATTACAGCATAATTAGAGAGAGATATTGAGAATAAATTTTTAAATAGTGGGGAGATCAGTGCTCAAGAGGCAGTTTACATATAGTTCATCAGCTACCAACAAGGAAAAGCTCTAGAGAGGTGATTTTTATCACCACTTCACCCCCTGAAGAGAAAGCTCAGCTTTTGAAACCAATGAATGAAATAGAAGAAGTGGAGGATGACTCTGAAGACATTCACTCTACTGGTCTTATTAAGAGGTACATAGAAAGACCAACAAGCATAGAGAAAGTTACTGGCTGATTGGGCTGCATTGTATAATTCACCCCAAAAACTCATTTGGGAAAAAATCTAAAAGTTTGAACACAGATAACCTCCTACTTGAAACAGGGAAAGATGATGATGATGATGATGAATTCGCTGATTTCAACTTCAGACTTTAGGCAAGCACAATGCAAAAATTGCAAAACCAAAGCAGCATATAAAGCCTAGAATAATTAGAAGTGTTTGGTACAATGTGAATTCTTACTCTAAAGAACATTTCCGTGAACTTATTATGCTTTTTACTTGTTGGCAAAATGAAAAAGCTGATTTAATAGGCAGCTAAGCTCTTCATATCAGGAGCATTTCCTTCTTTTGAAAGAAAAAGTAGACAAACAAATGCATCAGTATGCTGTCTGCAGTGAAGATATGAATGACATTGAACAGCATTTACATGACACAGAAGTTAGTGATTCCCAGTAGGACTTAGTAACACCAAATGCGCAAAATGTTGAACTGCAAGATGAAGGAAGCTCTTGGTAATGAAGATTTACATCCTGATTTCAATGAGCTTTGACCTTTCAGATGATTTCAAAATTCCTTCCACATCACGCCACAATGAGCCACCTATATTAATCAGTAAATTACCAGATGGTGGTTATCGTGGAATGGTTTAGATTTTAAATAAAAAGAAAAAAGAATTGTTTTTATCACATTTTGCACCAGAGTGAAAGCACAGAAACTCCTTTTTATTGCTTTCTGAGTAGTGGAGCTGGTGTGGGCAAATCACATCTTCTAAAAGCCTTGGATCAGGCAGCCCTTACGTATTTTAACACAAGAGCTGGCAGTGATTTTCATCAAATTAAGGTCTTACTATTAGGTTCAACTGGGAAAGCTGCTTACAGCATTAAAGGTAAAACTATTCACAGTGCATTTGCTATTCCTGCCTATCAGTCATTGAAAAATTACAAACAATATATCTTGACTTAAATTGACAAGACACCTTGACAACTCACTTTGGAGGCGTCAAATTGATATTCTTGGATGAAATTTGAATATGTTTGCCATACAGCTTAACAATAGGCTTAAAGATAGTAAGGGTTGCAAAGATGATTTTGGTGGTGTTTCTTTTATCACCATTATATTGGTGATTTGTTCCAGTTAGAACCAGTAGTGGATGACTACATATTTAAACACCTCCAAAATTCAGTTTACACAGTTCTTGATCCAATTCTCTGGCAATAGCACTTTTCAGTGTTTGAGCTCACTGAGATCATGTGGCAAAGAGATAGCAAGTTGTTTGCAGAACTTCTTAATTGGTTAAATATGTGAAGGTAAACACACAGTAAGTGACATTGTAAAATTGAAGGGAAGAGTTGTGTGAGAAGACACAAACAACCCATTTGATGCACCCACCTATATAAACAAAAATTAATGCAAACTAGGGTAGATTAATTTAATGATGAAGTACATAATGTAGCTATAGGAAACAAATACAGAATTACAGCACTAGACAGTGTTATTGGAGCTAACTCTTCTGAGGTTTGAAGAAAAATATTAAGACAAAATTAATTTCCCAAGAAAAACTGAGGAGTTGGTATTGAACCTCTACCTAAATGCTGAAGGTGAATTCAGCATGTAATGAATATGTGAACTGAAGATGGCATAACAAATTCATGGTGCTGGGAATATCATCAAATTTGTGCAACTAAATCAGCAAAGCAAACACTCAGGCATAGTTTGGGTACAGTTTGATCACTCAGATTTTGGTAAAAAAACTAGACATGAGAACAGACATCTCTATACCCAAGGAATTGACCATAGGGCATGGACCCCAGTATAACCAGTTACCATACAATTTTTTGTTGGTAAAAACAAAGCAACTCAAGTTGTCAGAAAACAGTTTCCATTATGCCCTGCAGCAGCAAAAACAGTTCATAGATCACTGAGGGGGATACTGAAACTAAAATTGTTGTCAACTTAAGTACTAAAAGAACCATTCCACCTTTGAAGGCTTATATATAACTGATCTCTGTAAAGACAAAATTGTTATTCATGCCACTGTTGAGAAAGAAATGGAGTGATTAAGAACAACTGCTAAACTTAAACTTTGTATATCACCACTTAATGGCATATCTAGTTCAATTCTAAAAATCTGTTACCTGAATGCAAGATCACTGCGTAGACACAAGGCATATGCAAAGACTTAAACTATTGCTTTCATTTAATTAGAGATCAGCAGTAATAGTACTAATATAAGCAATAATAATTAGAACAATAATTTTCATAATAATAAAGTAAACAAACTGTCTTTGATTTGATAGCTAGTCAAGAAGTGGCTTGTGAAATGTGAGTCAACATCCAGTATCACCAGTTGTTACGAATTATTTTACTAAATCCATTTAATAGACCTGTTTTTCATAGGACTATCATTGTAGTACTGTTACAATTTCAAAATTCATGTTCCTTTTTTCCCCTTCTCTTCAAATAGACTTCGTTCAGAGGCATCACTTAGAGAGGACATGTGTACATTACAGCAGCACTGTCTTACAGTTCTCCTGCGATGAAGAATACAGCTTACTGAACAGTCTCTCAAGATTACATCAAGTTACTTCTATCAGATAACCACAGCAAAACAACATACTGCATGCACAATGCATGTTACTTCAACTACAAAGCTATACTTGGATCCCTTTAATCTGCACTTTTATTTCATACAGATATTACATGATACAGATATTTTATTTTATACGGATTCCATGAACGACTTCATGATGCATACCTGAGCTTTAAGAAGTTCTTGGACAACACTCGAGTATGTCTCCCGCCATATTTCGCATTGTTGTCTAGTTCTCGCCATTAACTTGGATGACGTGACACATTGTGCACGCTGTCGTTTAGCCTGCTTCATTGTTCTGCTTCGTAGGCACGCTGTTGGTTAGTTCACTTCGTTGTCACACGGTTGGCGCATATATTTAACGCGGCTCTTTTTTTTCCCGCTCGTTCTTTTTATGTATGTCTCTTGCCTTCGGTCAATAAACGTCTTCTCTTGCTCGGAGTTTCGGCTCAACTTATTGGCGTCCGGCAGACGCGATTGTGACTTTCGTCAGCTTCTGCAGATGGGGAGCTTTCTTTCGAGTTTTTCGTTTATCGGGCATCGTAAGGGAGTTAGAATTGGAGTAATATTGTTAAGTTTATCACATTCACAAATGCACTTTCAGTACGGCCTTCGCAAGCTTTATAATTGAGAGAATTCGGAAACGTAACCATTGGCAACGTTTATCACAACAGGTTAATCGTAACACTCTTCGTTTGCTGCTACAACGGAAATAACAAGATCTCAAACATTTAAAATTCTGGCATGTACAACATTAAAGAAAAGTAGCGTGTTAATCGGGAGCTCTTTTCATAACCCATAGAATCCTCGGTCAATACGGAAAGAAGTGTGGGTAGAAACACGAGACGTAGTCGAGTGTTTTTCCCCCTTCTTGAGAAAAAATGAAATATATTTGTAGCGCGGCAGTTCAAATTTAACACTTGCCTGAAGGTTTTAGTTTTGGTGTTCAGTGAATTGTTCTTAGTGAAATCCGGCCGAATTAAAGCTTATACATAGAAACTTGCAAGTTTCTTCACGTGATAAAATAGGGGACAAAATGCTCGAGGCGTGTGTTTTATGAATGGAAGATAGCTGGATGCAAAGGAACATGAAAATTGCTCGGGATGATAGCGCCGTAAAACTCGACTGCAGTGACTGATGTGGCCTTCCACTTAACGCATCAGAAAGGATATCAGAGCAAGCTCTTAGTTGTTCACTCGAAGAGTAGACGATGTAATTTCTGAGGCTTACTTCACTGCGATGACCAGAGATGGCCATGATGAGCTAGTCGAGATGGACCCCAGTATGGCCGCAGTCGCCCAGACCTCATAAATTTTAACAGTTATGCTAGTTTAGTTTTTTTTTAATCGACTCGTGAATAAATTACACAACCCGCACGGATCGCACAAATCGACATGTCAGTTTTACGAATCATTATGATCCGTGATTTTGGACAACCCTCTAAGCTGCCGCGAAAGATTAAATAATATCAATCAATATCAACGATCATTTAAAATTAGTAAACCAAGTTTGCGTCGAAATTTCCAACCAAGTAAAATAGAACAATTACCGAGTCACGTGATGATTAATGCGCCCGAGACCTATTTAATTCCCAAAAACGTATAAGGCAACTAATACGCAAATAAAATTGGAAAAGATTAAAATAACCAAACCGCACGACTCGCAAGGTAACCGCATGTTGAGGAAGTGAGCACCCTTCACAAGACTTTTCACACATATTATTAACTCTGCATCGGTTCAATAAAATAAAATGTGAAATTTCTATTTTTTTAGGTACAATGGGGCACACGTGAATACATTATGGACTGTCACATATAGAAATAAACTTTTATAATTTCCAACTGCCTTTAATTCATTTCATGAGAAAAATCTTAGCCAAAAACAAGGTAATTTCTGAAATTAACGCTAAGTCAATGCTCTCAAAAAATGTGGAACGTTGACTTGTCGATAGCACATGGCACTGATAACAACGCACGAGGAATTAATTATTGCAGTTTTCGACGAGACTGATGATTCCAGACCTGAGGCTGATCGTTGTAAAAACAAGCTCCAATGTTTGATTTTCATTTCCTTAGCGCGGAAAAGTGTCTTAAAACGGCAAACAGCGTGAGATGCATGTTGTGAATATGATAAAAAAAATATGACAAAGAGAATGCTTTCCAAACTCTTCAAAGAAAATTGCGGTAGGACAGAATTCATTTTAAATACCTGCTTGCCTGGAACTCAGAGTTTAGATCATGAAAAGTACCACATCATGTCATGGACACCGGAACAGGTTATATGAGTTAAATGTTGGTCATATGTATGCAAAGTTTATGGCCAGTAAAGAAAATACAGCAATGTTTGGCGTGAAATATTAATAGAAGTGCCTCCAAAGCAACATGACAAAAAGATTCGTTCCGCAGAAATAAAGGTCACAGCCGTTCACAAAAAAATTATCTGATCCCACGCAACGACACAGGCACAATCAGTGTAATGTGTTCTGATCGACGGAGCCGGACAGCCCAAGGGAGTTCTGGAACACGTATCGTCCTTTCCTTCATAGCAAACAAAACAGGCTGATGACATTATTCTTGAAGAAAACAATCAGGTCATAACTGATAAGTGTGAAATTGCCGAGCTTTTATATCAACATTTTATTAAGATCACGGAGAGTGAGAGGGCGGTGAGCGAAGAGGAGTACGGTAAGAATTTTGTAAACCATCCAAGTATTATAGCAATACTACAACGTAATACACCGATTTCAATAAAATGGCTGCCGCTCAGCCGAAGAATGGGGCAAGCACTGAAACGAGGTATTTTAGGACTCGGCGGGCCTCACAGATAGGACTTCGCGGTCAAACATACACTGTTGTGTTCCTCATTCATTGTACTTAAAAAGGAACTACTGGGCCCAACGGAGAAAAACTTGGTTTCTTTAGCTTCCCAAAAAAAGCGTCACTTAAAAAGGTCTGACTTGCCAAGATCAGAAGAGACCCCGGCAAAAATTTTAACTTGAACGACAACACGAAAAGTATGTTCAATCCATTTCGAACTGTGCGAAATGGAAAAATGTTTTGGTGGGAAAATGTCTTTAAAAAGACGTAATGAAATATTTCCTACGAAGTTTAGCTGGCCGCGTACCTCACCAAGAAAGCGACCAGCTCCTTGTCTGAGGACGGATCCAGTAGTAAATGAGCGTTTGAAAAGAAATCTGGACACCGACTCAACAACAACAAATAGCGCTATCGAGGAGAGCCTTTCCGCTAGTGCTGTTGAGGACATGAGTTTGAAAGTGCTACGACAACAGAATCCTACACGGAAGAAATTAATCAATTAAAACTGGACTTAGAACAACAACAGAGACAAATAACAACTTTGTGTAAGGAAAAGGACGATGCCTTAAGAGAAATCAAGCGTTTAAAACAACACGCCGAGCTTAGTGAACTTAGCGAACTTTGGTCAGCTTTCTCTTCGTGAATATTTGATTTGGGTCTGGATCAATGATGTTCGTATCTTTTCCTTGGGATATATACTCTTCCACACTAGAAATAACCGAAAAAACCGGCCTAAACAACAGACTTTGTTTCCAAGCTATCGAAGTTCAAACAATAGGGGCTACAAAAACTCTAACTCACTGTTTCACTAGTTGTGCTTTTGTAGTCAAATCTTTTGCACGATCACCCCGACACTAAAGCCAAAATCTTAACTCATCAACTTTCCTCAGAGATGGCCTTCGACCTTCTCATCGAGCTCCAGGAATATCACACGCGTACGGTTTCACAGAAAACGCCATGGTTTCATCCTAAAACGCCTCGTTTTCGTGGTCGCCCCATACTTTGTCCGACTGGCAGCCATTTTATTGAAATCGGTGTATAGCAACGCAAGTTTCTAGTTCCAGCACACCAATCAAATACAGATCGAAAGCCTGCTATTGGAACTCAATTGTCGCAAATCGTGTGGCCATGACATGATGACACCTAGGCTTGTGAAGGATTCGGCGGCTGTATTATCTAAACCTATTGCAAGCATTTTAAACTCGTCCATTGACCACGGTGTGTATGCGAGCGAGTGGAAAAAAAGGTCAGGTAACACCCTTGTTTAAAGAAGGCGCTGAATTCAACAGGACCAACTATAGGCCCGTTACAGACCTAACAGTTCTCAACAATGTATACGAAAGGCTGTTGATGGTACAAATGAAAGACTTTTATCGCGCCATCTTACCTGATCTCATCAGTTCTTATAGAAAGTTCTATAGTTGTGAGACAGCCCTGTTACGTCTGACAGAGGATTGGAGGAGCATGCGAGATAGGAGGGAACTGGTTGGTATGGTGTCCATGGATCTTTCTAAAGCGTTTGATCTTATACAGCACGACCTATTGTTGGCAAAACTCAAGGCTTACGGTGTTGGTGAGAAAGGCTGCGCGCTTCTAAAGGATTATCTAACTAGAAGAAAGCAGAGAGTAAGAATTGGAGTTACGTACTCCAGGTGGCAGAGCATAGGCCGAGGTGTGTTGAAGTCCTAAATGTAATAACTCTCCTAAATGTAATAAAGTCCTAAATGTAATAACACTTGGTCCTAAATGTAATAAAGTCCTAGATATAATAACATTTGGTCCTAAATGTAATAATCCTCTAATGCAATCTTTCGACTGCGCTAATGCATTGGTGTTATAGCGGACATCCCACATTGAGGTGTTAAAGTGACAGCTGTTGCATCGAAAAATCCTCTGACCAGTATTCATGTCACATTGCGGGCTCGCTGATATCAACCAGTATCTTTTTACTTACTAGTCGCAAGTCGAGTAGCATTGGCTGGAGACCGTTACTGACAGCTTCTAATAATAGCTGGCAAAACAATGAGTACGCGGACCAATATTTCCATATATCACTGGCTCAGACTCTTAAGTACAATAGGTTTTGGAAAAATGTGATAACGGTATACCTGTGTGATCAGTGATGGAGGTACAAGTCATAAACCAAATTAAAAACTTGGACAAGGAAGTCTGCAAATTTGTCGGTCGGACAATTTGCCGGCTTGGATATGAATTTTTTGTCTATACTTTTTAGACCAGACCTTGTTAGCATGCACATTTTGTTTCCTAATTCCGATCTTGACCGGCTCGACAGAAAGTTATTGTTTTCAAATTGTTGAATATTTTCGTGGTTATGTGAAATTATATACTCAGTGACTTACATTTAACAGGTGTAAATGAAAAGAAGTTGCTGACCAACACATTCAAAAGGGTTATCTATGTCAAAGAACTGAGACCATGGTGATAAGGCACTATATTACGAGGAAGTCCAATGTTAAAATCATCAGAGGTGAGCAAAGTAGAAGTTGAAGAATTTTAAAGGACGAAAGAATCTAGTGTGGGGATGATGGCTTTTCTCTCTGTGGGACAATAAAGCCGAAAAGGCATAGCCAACGATGGTGATCAGCTAGTAGATGTTTAGTTTGTTTTATACGTAGACATCGACTTATTTGGGGCGAAAAGGGATGTCGAATATCACATCGCAATTCTTCTTCTTTGTAATTGCAGTTGCAAGTGTGGGGCCTGGTAATGACTAAGATTAGACGCAGGTGGGGCTGTAGGTGCCGAGCATTCTGACTGTTCAGCATAACTGCACAACAATTGAAACCAGCGGTCAAACGTTGGGCAAGTGCGAGTGGATCAATCTGGCCAGCCGCGCACAAATTCCCCGCGCAAAATTTTTAACGGAAACATCAAGAATCAACCGCTGTTGCCAAATAAACACAAGAAAATTTATAGAAGTCTGGAAAAGAAATTAAAAGAAGGGAAAAGAAAACTGGAGATTTTTCAAACAAAAAACTTATTCAAATACCTTATCCTACTGTTAAAGCTTAACTATCGATCCGCCTCTGCGCTTCTAAACCACAGTGACTTACTCGCTTGTGTGGTTGATCGTTACTTTTGGACAATGTGAGCGACGAAGCCGCAGAAAGCAGTAGGAGGGCTAGACAGTCAAAACAAAGAAAAAGTTTAAACGACCCTCTCGGGTTTATTGTGCTACAAAACACAGCTGGCTCTCTTTCTCGATTCTGAAAATAAAAAAGCCATTCTTTATTCTTATTAGAACGAAGTCTTTTTGCTTTAAGGATAAAATCTAGCTTACTTCGAAGTCATTTACCGTCGTTTTTTTCCATTTTGGCTAATTTTCTCATGCTGAGATTATCATACACAATCAATAGAATACATAATTTCAACTGATACTCTTTATCTGAAGAAGAATACCTTTCCTACCCTCGAAAAAGTCCGTTCATAGCATCAGGAAAATTAATTTGGCGGAAGTTGCTTACTTACCCCGATGGTGACCCAGTGTCGAAAACGTTTGGATTTTGCTTTTCAAATAAATATTTGCTTTGTAAACGGCTCATTTTTAAACCCGTGCTAAGATTGAAAGGTTTTAAAGTAATTTTTTTCTTTGAATTTCTGTCTGTTTGTTCTCAAGGTCAAATTTCAGAGTATCCGGCGCGAATTGTGTAGTACCGTTAGGATGAATTGTCTTAATTCAAAAGGGAAATTTCCCTTCTTAAGGCACATCACGCAACATTTATTCTTTCTCAAAAACAATAAAGGGACTCGGTCGGAGCGCAACCTCAGTCGCCTTCCTAACACTGAGAACAGGTTTCAGGATCAATTACGCTAATCAGTCTCATTGTGCGCCGCCAACAAACTTGAATTTCAAGGTAGATATATAACAAGACTAACCACCATTTAGATGCATCTTTCTTGACAGAACAACATAGATCGCTACATGTTGTCGCTTTCTGATCGATGTCCCTCGTTAGTCCCTTTTTAAACACTGTCACAACAGAAAAGAGGAAGCAAATACCTTCACCAAATACCAAGACGATGCCTCATCGCGGAAAACAAGAACATTTTTCAACCTTTTCGAACAGCCTAAGAAATATCTCTCAAAGTCTAACTTAAAGTACAGGCAAAGGGTTGCATCAAAGAGCATTTAACTAATGAGTTTTAAGACTAAGGAAAGTACATATACTGCGAGACTTTTCAAAAGTCTTCAGCTGCCAATATTTCTGCGTCACCACTTTCGATTTCTTCCAACATAATGTCCACCTCAGCTTGTGGTATATTTTAGAAAACGCTAACGAGAAATTAAAATAAAGTGTCTTATGTATTGAGAAGAAAATGCAAAGAATACGCCATTATCTGCTGTCGATTAACGGGTTGTATCCCTAAATATAGGCAATGTTGAAATTTATGTAAATTCTGTTTTGAAACAGTTTCCGCTTCAGTTCTTTCACACGTCCTAGATTTTTCCTAGTCTGAAAGGGTAAACAGCACTAATGGTAATATTAAATCAACTACATCGTTCGTTTACAACTGCTTCCGCAAATTCGGATTTGTCTTCTCATAAATTTCGTTAGGATCCCAAGGTTAAGAATCTTCAGTTTTCATGTATTTTAAATCTGAGTAAATCTACATTAGTAAATGGTCAGACGTGACAAATAATTTCGTCTCGTCCGTCTCGTCTCCATGTCTAGTTGTAAATGTGGGGGTTTTCAGGGAAACGTGATTGCCTGTTTTTAATTGCCATGATTCGTGATTGTAAAATGTTTAAGGCGTGAACTGTGAATAATATGCCAGTCGCGATACGTGAAACAAAGATACTATTTTCCGTTATCCGTTATTACTAAAAAGAAAACGCATTTTCTCCGTGAAAAATTACTTGCCGAAAATATAAGATATTTTCACCAACACTGTTCGGTTAAGTTGGCCGGATTGGTCAACGTTCTATTTTTTTAGGATCTGTCAATTTGATGCCAAAAGCATGCACATCAGTACGTATGAATGTTTGTAGCCAATGCTTCTCGGCGTACATCTCAAGCAAAGAAAAAAGACTCTGCTTAAAATCAGCGAGAGAGCCCACAATACGCAATGAATTTTGGTCAGAGGATTTTCTGGTGCAACAGTTGTCACTTTAACATCTCAATGTGGATGTACAAGCACAGTTAAACTAATGCACTGGAGGCTTATTAAGCTTAGGACCAAATGCTATTTCATTTAGGACTTTATTACATTTAGGACCAAATGTTAATACATTTAGGACTTTATTACATTACATAGGAAAGTTATTACATTTAGGACTTCAACAAGGTGTTCCTCAGGTAAGTGTCTAAGGACCAATGCTCTTTAATGTCTTCATTAACGATCTGTTTTATCATGTTACGCAAGCCAAGCTGAATGTATATGCTGATGACCACCAGGTGTACAGTTATATGTATAAGGCAAGTCAAAGGTACAAAAATAACGCTATGAAAGTTAACGTAACTAAACACCAAGCGCTTATTATGGGAAAAACTGATCACAATTTCTCTTTCCTAACTTAAAATTCTCCAGACATTTTTGGTATGAATATTGATAACAGGCACTCTTTCGACAAACATGTATCCACTATATGTAAAAAGATTAACATTCAATTTAAAGTTATGCAAAGATTCCGAAAACTCATCGCCAGAGATACTCTATTAAAGCTGTATAAGGCCTTCATCCTGCCGCCTTTTTATTACTGCTCCTCTTTGTGGCACTTTTGCGGCACCCGCAATTCTGGTAAATTGGAGGCCTAAAACAAGCGGATTTTAAGGTTTCTTTTACAAGATTATGAATCCTCGTATAATACGTTACTGAATAAGGTCAACTTAAAATTTCTTCAAGTCAGACGCCTACAGAATTTTCTAATCATATTGTACAAGAGTTTATTTTTTACTAACTATCCAGGATATTTAAATGAAGTGTTTACGTTTAGATCTACGTCCTATAACTTACGTGGTAATTACATCTTGTCCCTTCCAAAACCTAAAAATACGACATATGGCCTTCAATCTTTCTCTTACTTAGCCGCTAACTTATGGAACTCTCTCCCGGACACCTTTAGAACTTCCAATTTTCCAGACTTTCGGCGCCAAATACTCCAGTATGACTCCTTTGTGTAACTATACTGAATTTAGTTGTATAAAAATATTTATTTAATGTTAATATGTAAGTATTTATCATCATTAATGTATTATTATTCATTTATTCTAGTTTAGATTATTCCTTTCACTTCATTTTAATCACTCGAAGATATTAGCTTACAGCTACTCTTAAATTCGAGGTAGATAAAGTTTATGTATTTATGTATGTCTGTATGTCTGAAATTTGAATACATTACACCGGCTCTCATAGACCTACACTTGCTTACTGTATCGTTCAAAGTTCAAATTCAAATTTTCTTTTCTCTGATTTTAAGTCGTTAAACAATCTAATATTTGTTATCTCTAAAACCTGCCTCCAACTATGCTCGTCGCTAGTCTACAAAATCTCTTCTGTTCTTTCCAAGGTCACCTGCTCTACACTTGGCGATCGTGCTTTTGCTCATGCTACTCCTACCTTATGGTACTCGTTGCCGTTAACAATCAGATCCTGTAGCAGCCTAGCTACTACTAAGAAAGAACTCACAAAATTCCTTTTTGAGAAAGCGTTCAGTACTAGTTTGTAATACATCCCCCCTCTCCTCCTCGCTTTATTAAATACAAATAAAACCTGTTTCTATTGCCACTTTATCTATAACTTTTTAAGCTTCAACTACTCCTGAGTCAGTACAGGCTAATAGTTTGCTAATAAGTTACCACTCTTATGAAGTACCCTCATTCCAAAAAGCTCCCCTTTTTTCGGCCGATGAGTTTGAAGAAGCGCCCGGGTGCTTATTCGAGGAAATACGCTAAAACGGAATTGGTTGATTAGGTTTGACGGAAAATGTTTTTAATTGAAAATCAAGTGGGACTCGCCATACAACTTGTGAAGATAAGATCCTCTGATAGAAGTATTACATTCACAAATAATTGAAGACTTCTCTGAATTTTTTCAAAGTATTTTGACGCATTTATGCTCAAGAATTTTAGTAATTATGCCGTAATCACGCTCGATCCTCAGCCTACCGCACTATACCCAAAATTATGCCGGCATAATTTATTTAAGCCTGTCAGTGACCGTCCAATAGCTTCAATTAAGGTCTTTCAGATCTCACTATTTTCCCTGCTCGTCAGCTCTGGATCTCGAGGACTCTTTGGATCTGCTTTAGCAAATGGAACTGCCATCATGTATAAAAGTAACTTATGAAATTAAGAAGGTCGTCGATTTGAGTTTCCATTTACTCCAAAAAGCAATAGTTTGGATTCTTTCCAATAAAATATCAACAATAAAATCAAGCAAGCCGTGGAAACTGTCATCAGGTTCT
The DNA here is from genome assembly GCF_964205215.1 of Stylophora pistillata. Taxonomy (NCBI): domain Eukaryota; kingdom Metazoa; phylum Cnidaria; class Anthozoa; order Scleractinia; family Pocilloporidae; genus Stylophora; species Stylophora pistillata. The sequence continues at coordinate 37,408,968 of NC_142519.1, read as the reverse complement.
TTATCGAATTCAAGTGATGTTTCGCTTAAGCTATCATGAATCACGCTCATATCATATCGCTGTAAAGATATTTTGGGAAGATATATCAGCGAATGAGGGGTGTATCGGAGGAAAATTACTTTTATGTTGAACTATAAATCATCTAAGTTGATCGTCTCTCGCCGTTAACAACTGTGCAAAGGTAGTTTGTTGCCTCTTTGGGTTATTTTCTACAACTTGGAAATGATTTTACCAACAATTTTAATTTGACTCCCCATCAAGGAGACCTTTTATTTAATTGTAATAAAAGCGATGGTCACATTTCCCATGTAGTGCACCTTTTCGTTAGGCCAGTTGATGTCATTTAAGCTAAGCGGCATTTTCCACTATTGTATATAGAATTTTCCAATTCCGAATTAAAAGCTTTATATTGAGCTTGAATCATTTTCAAGGCAGACATCGTTCGAGAAAAATTTTTAAGGAAAAGTTTCAACAGTATTGCGTAAATGATCAACCTCGTTCCCAGGGCTTTTCCCTTTCTGAATATTTTGTGGGGCGGGAAAACCTACCGCGGGAAGACTTTTTCCCGCCCCAAAAGATATTCAAAAAGGGAAAAGCCCTGGGAACGAGGTTGGTAAATGATTTGACGCATTTACGCTTAAGAACTTCAGTTATTATGCCGGAATTATGCTCGTTCCTCCGATTACAGCATTATACCCAAAACTATGCCAGCATATTTATCTAAGTAATGACCGCCAAACGATTTCAGTTAAGGTCTTTCAGATCTCCCCTTTAATACTGTTCGTCACGAGCAGTTTTGGATTTGCAGGGCTCTTTGAATCTGAAGAATGAAAGGCCAGTCTCCAAATATACCTAATTAGAAGTCATTCTCAGTAGTACAATTTTTCGTCCGCCCTCATACTCTGAAAAGGTGAAATGGTTTATTTCATAAAAAATGGTTAGGACACACACCATCTTTTCGCTCTTTAGATTGTTTTCTTCCCCTAGGATATGAGAGAATCACCCAGACTGGTTGTATATCATCCCCTCCGCTAATAAAGGGACACGTGACTCTGGGATACTAAAAGAAAGTCATGCTATCTGATTTTTTTTTTCTCATTAACTCAGCTCTAAGCTAGTCGCCAAAACCGAAACAGTCATTCCAAAAAGAATTCCAAGAATCAGCGAGTATCTTTTTGCATGATTGCTGATCTGCGCAAACAAGAGGCTCTTACTCATATTTCGGTAAGGATGTCAATCAGCCACTGTTTAATAACCAGATGTGCGCTCTTTGTCATATGCATATTGCTGTAGAGAGATTTTGGGAAGATATATCAGCGATGTATAGGAAGAAAATTACTCTTACGCTGTAAATCATCGAAGTTGATCGTCTCTCGCCGTTAAATGTGCTCAAGTAACTTTTTTTGGCTTTTGGGTTATTTTTCTCCGTAATGATTTTATGATCGACCTTAATTTAACTCCCCATCAAGGAGACTTTCTATTTAACTGTGGCACAAGCGAGGGTCACAATTCCCATGTCGTGCACCTTTTCGTGTGGCCAATTGCAGTTATTTAATCTAAGAGGCCTTCCCCGTTATTGTATATGAAATTTACGAGTTCCGGAGTCAGAGCTTTATGTTGAGCTTGAACCATTTTTAAGGCTTACATCTTTCTAGACAGACTTTAAGGAAAGTTTCAACAGTATATTGCCTAACGGTCTGAGATCCCACGATGGCATCTCGAGGAATCTTTGGATCTAAAGACTGAAAAGCCAGTCTCCATGTTTCCCATCATATTCACTTTTAAAAAGTCATTCTCGGTATTACAATATTCCACTAAACGCGTAATCAGATAATGTTAACTGGCTTATTTCTGAGAACTTTGGTTTGGAAAACATTCCATCCGTCTAACAGGAAAAAGAGTCGCCCAGAATAGCTATAAGTGTATATCATTTCTTAAGCAAATAAATTGACACATGTCTTTGGGAAAATGAAATTAAAGAAACCTTGTACTCTCTTTTTAAATTTTCTCAGCCTTTACTAATCTTCAAAACCGAAACAGTCAAGACGGACTAATTCTGAGAATCCGCTAGATTTCTTCGCCTGATCTTCGATCTCGGATTACTGCAAAGCAGGCACTTATGACGTATAGAGCCTGAAAAAATCGTACCACGTGTGCTTCTATAGAAGAAACTATGAAAAACTAGCGCTTATAGCGTACAGATTCTGAGAACAACAAAAGTTTTGATAGGTTCTGTTTGGTAGGCACGTGCAAGCCTTCAAAGAGAAAACTGACGGTGTTTGTTTAACTGAATTACCAGCCTTCGCGTTACCGCGGACATCCAAAGAAACTAATTAAACTGTATCCCTGCACTCAACTGATGAAAGGCTGAAAAAGATGTGAGCCTTTTCCGATATTTCAATTGGTTCTCGAGAGAATCTATATTGAAGTTGGACAAAAGAAAAGGTTTCGAACGAATGTTCTGACCAATTTTCATCAAAATCCGACTAAACTATAGATATATGTATCCTGTCAAGAGAGCTTCTCTTGACTTTGTACATGTGTGTGGCTCCCAACAGTTCCCACAATTTTTCCAAAGTGACTTACATGGAATCAGTGAACAGTTTTAAAAGATTGGTGTTGAGGTAGACGCGAAAAAGTAAGAGAGAAGCTTTTAACGTCTCTTTTTTGTCCGCCAAAGGACTTCGACATTATGGGAGGTGACCTGTTTTATACCTCTCCACGAAACCGTCGAAAATAAGGTTCGGAACAAAATGTTATTTTTAGAAAGTGAAAATTTGAAGACTTTGTAAATCAAAAGTTAGCTAATGAGCAAATTTAGTAGAAATCAAGTATGTGACAAGACCTCTTGACAGACCTCTTGTTGAAAGATCGTGAATTAATTAAATCAATATGTTGAAAAAAGATTCTCTTTCTTAGTATACAGATTGGAGCGAGTTTGACAATGATTATCTGAATGATATGGTCAAATGAGCGTGTGATTCTGCACGTTTGGAGCCAACATTGTACTGTACTTAGTGATTGAGTTCTCAGATATATTGCTTTGCTAAGGTAACTTAAGAAATGTTGGTATGATGAAAGAGGTTTAAAATAATTTCATTTCTAGTCATAAAATAGTGAGACAACTTTCGTAGAGGTGTGATAATTCTAGTATAAAGACCAAGGACGGATCGGGATGAAAGAAACCGATAGACATAACAGTAGAGTGCACATTGAGCTGACGCGCAAGATTAAATGATATTAATAACGATTATATGTAGTAAAACAGAAACTTTTCTTACCAAGTTAAATAGACGAATTAAACCGATCCACGAAATGATTAATGCGCCCGAAACCTATTTAATTTCCCCACAACATAGAAGGAAACTAATACAAAAACTAAATTAAAAATAAGACTGACCAAACCGCAGTACTCTTAATGTAACTGCATGCTGAGGAAGTGAAAATATTTCACTAGGTTTTTTGACCCATATTTTCTCACGCACTGTTTTTTTTTATCCACACCGTTAATTTCCTACAAACCGTAACCTTGAGTGAGAAATTTTGACAAGATTATCATGTCGAGACTGAGCTCTGGTAAGACCTGCTCTTGGGAGCTAAAAACCACTAATATCCTGAGATAAGATGGCAAAAAGTCTCTGTTCACTTTAACTTACTTGGTTGCTTGGTGTTTTCCTTCCCTACCCACCCACCCCCCCCCCGATACAAGGTTGAATTTGATTTTGAGGCCAAATTATAGTCCTCGTTTGGCGGATGATGGTTTTTGCAAAAAGAAGTGGGGAGGGGGGTGGGTGGGGAGGGGGGTGGGTGGGGAGGATACATGATGAATGAGATGGTCTTTTACTGCTCAATGTGGATTTCTTTTCTCCACCGATTGCATATTTTTCATTTCCAGCTGGTGGATTTCTGCATGAGACAGTTATGAGCCCTCGACTCACTTGTGTGGATGTTACAGTAGTGAATAAAGATTTATGTTGATTGGTACTTACAGTTTGAAGAGATGCCGAACAGTGCGAAAAACTCCTGGGGGTAGGTCCCTTAATTGATTATGGGATAAGTCCCTGTCAAAGAGAAATCATCACATCAGAAAGTTAGAAATGCTCAGTAAGATAAAGCTTTGAACTCGCCCCACCTCCCACCTCTATTAAGCGCCCTCACTCCAATGAGCGGCCCTTTTTTCAGCCGAAATCTCAAATTAGCGCAGTATGTGGACAAGTCAGCTTTCGGTTTTCTTAGGAAAAATCTTAGGCAAAAACAAGATAATTTCTGTAATTAACGCTTTCCAAACTCTTAAAAGAAAATTGCAGTAGGATTGAGACAATTTGAACTAACTGCTTGCCTGGAGCTTAGTTCATATCATCACAAATACCACATCATGCCATGGCTCCGGTTGCTCAAAGGGCGGTTAACGCTATCCAACGGATAAATCTTAATCCAGCGAATAAGTGTTACCAAAACGTACTGCGCTATCCACCGGATAGAGATTTATCCAGTGTATAGCGTTATCTGTCTATCGAACAATCGGGGCCTGGACATCGACCGAAAAATGACTGTCCTCATATTTCAGTCAGAGATGCCTTATAGTGAACTTAGAAACTTGATAGGGTTTTTTTCTCCAGACTTGCTTCTTTATCATAGTAAATCCACGAAAACTGAAACGAGCGTCGGTAGCCGTAAAATGGCGGAAATCATTGCCCCTGGTACTGAGGCAAATAAACTTTGCTCATGAAAAGCACAAAAGAAGCAAGCTCGTATAAATTTAACAAATTTGTATAGGAGGGATTGAGGTGTGACTTAAGTCTAGAACGGGACCGTTTTATTTAATTTTGACATCACGGAACGCTTTTAAAAATCACCAATATTTCAAAATCCAAATATCGCATTTTGTAGCACATTTTTAATTATCATTTTCACCATGCGGTATAACTCGGAATCGGTTCATGTTAAGCTAATGATAAGAGGAAATAGTGTTGTTTTCGAGGATATAAAAGTTAATCTGAGGCCTTTCATTACCGCACAGAAAAAGCAGGCTGAACTTTGTGAAAATCGCAACATCGTCATATTAGTCACGACATAATCCGATTAGGCACCCCATGGTTAAATCCGGAATTCCGAGCACATTTTAGAAGTTAGCACCGTGGTCGATCAGGAAATCAATACAGTAAGCTAGCCCTGCATAGCTAACCACGGCAGATTGGTTTTTATCTCTGCTTTCGTTTCAAATTCTCATCCATTTCCCATGGCGGAATTGTTTACAATAACACATTCCTTAAGCTAACGAAGGGCGTCTGTTTTTCTTTGCGTATTCGAACACCTACAAGTCTTAAGAAAGTTGTGAGGTAAACTTGAGTGTCATTGTGGACTTGAAAGAGGACAATTCAATCATTTATAACGGTAAGTCAAATGTTCTTTTCCGACGACGTTGAAGACGGGAAGTAATCTGTGTTTAGATGTGACACACTCAAGCATTTGTCACGCAAGGCTGAAATTATTTCAATCTAGTTTCCATCTTGTAATTTTACGGCCACGAATATCGATGAAGAAGGTTTTCTAAAAATCCTGTTTATACGATCATTTTTCTTATCAGCTAGTCATTGCTGTGAAACTTGTTAACCTAGGTGCGGGGATCTCATGTAGAGTTGAATGTAATAGTGACATTACTTAGAAGAGCCAATAAGCAGAACACAAAACAACAAATAGTTTTAGAAAAGAAGATTAGGGAAAGGATCAAAGTCAGAGTAAAGGCAAAATACTGGCAAAGTACAAAATGATTGAAATAGGAGAATAATATCAAGTATGGAGCTGGAAACAGAAGGAAATAGATAGGGTGAACTAGACCTGAGGATAAGTGTATGATAAACAATGTGCCACTTGAAATCACTACTACAAACAAAGAATCTTGGCTGAGTTAAGAACGTTCTTCCCAAATTGAGAGTTCTAGTTGCAAAAACTCACGTAAATTTATTGGGCTGGAAACTGTTCTCAAATTAAAACAACCAAGTCGAGAAAAGGTAATTCTTTTGATGACCTTTGATATTTCAGCTGATGTCGTGCCGTAAAGTCATTTCTGAACACCTAAAGACTGTCGGCAATACCGATGTTCAGGCCGAAACAGATTTAATTTCAGATCGAGCGCCAATTCTTAACACACTTTCCAGCAATCAGACTAGATCACCAGTTCCGAGCATCTCTGATTTTTAAGGCGTTGGATGAAGGAGAGGGTCACAAAGATACCGTGCATTCTAAAAGTGTTATCCAGCCATGCTAAACTGAGGAAAAACGCGCACGCCTAATCGCAGAATTAGGAAGGCATTTTTGAGAACAATTTTCCAGCTAGCCCATTTTTGAACTTTTAATTGTCAAAAATTATCGTTTCAAGGAAGATTTCCAAAATGCTGCAAAGCGCCGGTCTAGTCAAACTGCCACAATGGCGCGGTACTTTGTTCCGGATATTCTTTTAATTTGTTGTTTGCTTACAGAGACTTGATCGAAGTGTCACCTTCTTAATTACAGAGGCTGTGGAAAGGTAGACAAATGAGCAGTTGCCGCAAAGAATTACTCCTTACTAACCAAGTGCGAGGGCCGTACTGAGGATTAGTGGCCGAAAATCCTGGTCGTATAAAGCGAGCGCAGCGAGGTCCGTACAAAAATACCTAGGGCCAATAATTCCCAATACAGCTCAAGCAAGCGATGTTACTTAGTATTTATCATGGTGTTCGGGAAAATCTCTCTAATTTTAATATCTCGGCTTTCGCGAACAAAAATGAACGGCTGATGACCGCTTTCGTGGAAATGGTCCGTATGGCAGACTCCAGACCAAGTAAGAACTAATCAGAATGCTCGGATTTACCTCAAAACTGTCCTGCCAAAAGTTAGAATTCCTCCAGGGAGGCGATTTTGAAGCTTTGAATTGATCTATTAAGTTTTTTTTCTTCTAACATAATACTTTTAGTATCCCTCCATCTAACGATGTCATTTGTTTGATAATTAATCACCATGAAAAATCGTGCCACAGTGTCTTCTTTCACTCACGACTGTGTCTAATGATTTTCAGCTAAAAATAGTTAACATATATGGGAGGGGGAGGGGGGGGGGGGGGTCGAGTCCTCCCACAGTTGTATCTCTACTTTTCAGTGAAACACTCTTCCAAGTTAACATATTCAATATTTATCTAATAACTAAGTTTTTAAAAGTGTTATTCTCGTGGCCCAAAAAACCGCATTAAAGGAACAATCCAATGTGTTATTGTGAGCGTAAATATTTCGACCTTGCGTGACAAACGTTTGATTATGTTGAATTTATAGAAGTATCAGATTGCTTCCCGTTTTCAACGTCTTCGGCAAAGAACATTTGACCTGCCGTTATAAATGATTGAATTGTCCTCTTTCAAGTCCAAAATAAAGCTGAAGTTTACCCCAGAACTTTCTTAGGACTTACAGGTGTTCGAATATGCAAAGAAAAACAGACGCCCTCCGCTAGCTTAAGGAATGTGTTATTGTAAACAATTCCGCCATTGGAAATGGATGAGAATTTGAAACGAAAGCAGAGATAAAAACCAATCTGCCGTGGTTAGCTATAAAGGGCTAGCTTACTGTATTAATCTCCTGATCGACCACGGTGCTAACTTCTAAAATGTGCTCGGAGTTCCGGATTTAACCACGGGGTGCCTAATCGGATTATGTCGTGACCTATCTGACGATGTTGCAATTTTCACAAAGTTCAGCCTGCTTTTTCTGTGCGGAAATGAAAAAGCCCCAAATTAATTTTTATATCCTCGAAAACAACACTATTTCCACTTATCATTAGCTTAATATGAACCGATTCCGAGTTATACCGCATGGTGAAAATGATAATTGAAAATGTGCTACAAAATACGATATTTGGATTTTGAAATATGGGTGATTTTTAAAAGCGTTCCGTAATGTCAAAATTAAATGAAACGGTCCCGTTTTAGACTTAAGTCATACCTCAATTCCTCCTCTACAAATTTGTCAAATTGATACGAGCTTGCTCTCTTTTGCGCTTTTCATGAGCAAAGTTCATTTGCCTCTACTCGGGGCACTGATTTCCGCCATTTTACGGCTACGGACACTCGTTTCAGTTTTCGTGGATTTCTAGGATAAAGAAGCAGGTCTGGGAAAAAAAACCTTACGACGCTTCTAATTTCACTATATGGTATCTCTGGGAAAAGTATGAAGGCTTTCAATTTTCCGATCATGTGCTACATTTTTCGATTTTCACTCGGTCAATTCAAACATTCGCTGTTAAATGTTCGTTATTTTTATGCAAAGTATATCATCGGACAGAATGGTGGACGTCAGTAATTATTCAATAACGATAAAGCGGCAAATTTGAACGTTAAGAGTCCTAAATTAGAAAAGAATGGGTCAAAATCAGCCCAAAAGAGTTCGTAAAACACATTCTTGTAATCTTAGAATTGCGTGCTTCTCGATCAGCGCACGGCTTTTTTGAGATTACAGATGTATCAGCAATTTACACTAAAATGAACGATTTCTTTGAAGTAGAAGTATTGTCATTTTGCTCTTGAAAATACACTAATTTCGGGAATTTTTAGTATGAAGTCATTTTCGAGAGCGATTTTCTGAAAAACCTCAATACCCTCGAAAAATCAATACACAGCAAACGACAGACTGATAAATCTTTACTCTAGCAGAATCTGTCTTAATTTTGAAAATTGGCCAAAGGGAACCTTTATCCATTTCAGTTTGAAGACGTTTAGTCGAAATTGCGCTAAAAAATGGTACGTTTTGACAATGGGCATTCTGCCCAATGATAGCCAGTAAAGAAAATACAGTAATGTTTAGCATAAAATAGTAATAATACGATTCGTTCCACAGGAATAAAAGTCACAGCCGTTCACGAAGGCATAATTAGCAATCCCGCACTAGAGAGTCGAAGTGGTGTTTACGTCAGCGGTCAAACGGTAGAAAACTAAACCTTTCGAAGAAGAACGATTTTAACGTCAACCATAAATAAGCAGCTAATCAGTGAATGCGGCCAGATACATCATATTCGAAACTTTGAGCATTGTATACTTTTTAACGTGACCTCTCAAAATGTAGCATTATGCCAACAGGTAATAATAACAGGATGTTCAAAGCGGCTTACTGCAACTTAGCACAAAAAAATGATCACCTTATCGGACCAAATTCTTATGCTACACGTATTTATGTCTTATTGAGTAAGTGAGGCAGTAGCCAAGCTTTTAATAAGGTAACCTAGTCTAAAAAGTGTGAGAAGAGTAGTATTGAGAAATGCCGTTTCAAACGTATATGCTGAAAAAGACCCCAAAAACGTCTTTTTCAAAGTAATAGAAACGCATTTGACGCATTTACGCTCAAGAGTGTTAGTATTCATGCCGGAAGTATGTTGATCATTATTCCCAAAATTATGCCGTTAAAATTTATCTAAGCCTATCGGTGACCCTCAAACGGTTTCAGTTCAGGTATTTCAGATCTCCTTATTTTTATTCTGCTCGTCACAAACAGTTCTGGATCTGGAGGACTCTTTGGATCTTAGAACTGAAAAGTTAGCCTCGAAATGTTTCGAAGTATACTTAATTTAAAGTCGTTCACGGTAATACAATTTTCGCCAGCACGCATACCCTGAAAATGTTAAATGCCTTATTTCATTGAAAATCATGGGGAAACACGTCATCTTTTCACTCGTTATAATTGTAGTGTTTTCTCCGCCTAGCATATGAGAGAATCGCTCACACTAGGTATATATCATCCACTCAGCGAATAGCCGGCGATGAGTGTCACCGGATACTATTCCCGCCATAATTCGGTCACAGTCTCCCTCACGGCTGGCCGAGTCGTCAGATTGAGGCTAACACAGCGTGTTTCGCGTAGTTTTCTCTGCAAACTGTTGTTTACAACTTCACACATGACTTCAAGCGATAATTTTAGCAATCTAAATAATTTAAAATCTACAAACGATTTAAGAAAACTCAAATTAGAAGAGCTGAAGGCGATCTTGAGGAATTTTGGCGAGCCAACAAGCGGAAAAAAAGAAGATCTTGTCCTACGTTGTTTCGTTCTTGTCGAACGATCGAAAGGCGGTCCTTTGATTGATACAACAACTTCTCTGTGCCTTCTACATCCTGTACAGCTGATGTTACTTATGTAGTAGTCATTAGGGAAGCTAATAATTGCGTGTGGAGCAAAGACCTGAAAGAACTACCCGCGTTTCCGTTTGTCCAACTCTATGATTATCTTGGGAAGAAGACATTGAAATACAGCAACCTCCATGTGTCAGCAAGCGCTGGATACAAAAAGTTGAAAGCCTTCAACCTTTTCAAAGAAGGCCACATCAAGGATCTTCAACTTTTCCAAAAAGACAGCCATGCATTTGTTATAGCAGAGGCTCTGGCCTCTATGAAATCCGACAAATACAAGTCTGTTTTGGTTTATACTCGAACGAACAACGATATAGTAAAGGCAGCTCGAAAGTGTCATGCGGGGTAAGTACTAATAAGAATTTTTTTATGATTTCAAGATAAAACTTGCCATTTGGGAGCCTCAAATACCTCGTCAATAATTGATGGGTTATTCTCTTTCCAAAAGTACAATAGTATTATTAGCTTTTCTTGCCTTTAAATGGTGCAAGTTTGGCTTGGCCCAAAGAATAATGATCTCTTTTCAGAACTTAAGTATCTCTTCCTATTGTTTGCGTTTTATCTATTTTAACAATGAAGTATTTTCTCTGATATTAGAAAAGATGTTGAAGTACATTATGTAAAGAAATTGAGGATTAAATCTAAAATTCTAAAATGTGGACTGTTTTATATTTGCTAGGAGAGGTGAGACTGGAATGCGCCGATGTAACCACATTGGAGGAATTATATTTGCCATAGAGGATTTCAACCGCTCTGGCCTGAGAGAAAAGGACCAACCAGTATCATGCACATCAAAATTATGCAGCTGGAAAGTTCCCAGGAATATGAAAGTGGAACCAAGTCCAATTGAAAAGATTGTATTTCAGAAAGATATGGCAAAGCCACAACATCGAGTGCCAAGATCACAAGTTATGACCCACGTGCCCCAGCAGATAGGGATGTAGACACTCAAGCTTTAGCATTAATAGGAGAAAAACTGTCTAACTGTTTACAAAGCAGCAGCTATTTTTTCTTTCACAATATTAAGCCATCAGATTCTTTTTCAATTCAAATTGAGAGTAACTGCGAGTCCATGAGACCATTCCCAATGATGCAACTGATGTAAATGAGCTTGAGCATGCTAAAGTTTGTTACTGAGATGTTCCATTCAATGATGACTATAACATTAATAGCAAAGCATTTAAGCAAATTATTGACTGTTGCGTTGAAGGACAAGAAATATCTGATGAGGAAATGAAATATATTGAAAGAGAAACTAGAGGTCAGAATGAGAACAATACATGAAAAAAGTTGCGAGAAACCGTTCTAACTGCTTTCAACTTTAAGAAAGCTATTATTAGAAGGAAAGAGCCAGACCTCCTTCTGAAAGATATAATGTACATAAAAGAAAAACAAGAAGTTGTTCCATCACTTGACTATGGGATACAACATGAAAAGGATGCTGTGGACTGCTATGTTGCTCTTCATCATTTAGTAGGCAATACCAAGCTTACAGTGACTGAAGTGGGTACATACATATCCAAGAAAACAGCAGGTCTAGGAGCCAGCTTAGACAGACTGGTGTATGATCTCTCCTCCACAAATGGAACAGAAGGAGGACTTGAAGTTAAATGTCCTCACTCCAAGCGTGGTATGAATGTCACAGAGGCTTGCTTGCAGTGATAGTTTTATCTCAAACTTGTAGATGGACACCCAGTTTTAAAAAGAGCGCATGCATATTTTTTTCAGATCCAAGGACAAATGTATGTCTGTAATCTTCCATGGGTGGACTTTCTTGTGTGGTTTGGCCATGAGGATGTTGCTGTCCAAAGACTTAAATTTGACCGTAAATGGTGGCTAAAGGAAGCAATGCCTGCTTTGATGTACTCCTACAAGAGGGCTTTCTTGCCAGAGGTTCTCACCAGGCGAGTGAAACGAGGAGTTCCCCTGTACAGACATTATGGCTGGTCTTATTATGGACAATCTAAAAGTCTAAGGTCCTCATAATTAGTTAGTTTAAATAAATTAGAGTCAAGACACTAAAAAACTGTCATATGCAATCATTTTCTTGTTGAGTAACTAGTGATTTCTAATAGCTTGCTTGTGAACAGACCTTGGATGAGATGTTTGTAAGTGTTCTTATATTCAGTACAGATATAACTTTTGCAACATTTGTGTTTGGATGGCTGATCAATAAATATTTATGTTTTAAATAATATTCAATCTAATATTTTACAACAGTAAAGTAAGAAAACATTTTCAAAATAAGAAAAATTCCCAAAATCTTCTTCTCTCACTTTAATAATGTAAAAATGTTTTATTCAAAGGATTGCAGTTTAAAAAATAAGTTTCTCAGTGATTGTTAAATAATAACTCCACTCAATGTTTATGTTTGCAAGTGAATAATTAATAACTATACCCATAGATTATAATAGTGAAGATTTCTATTCAATGTTTTGTGATTACGGTAATTATGAAGTCTAAGTGTTCACATTAAACCTGTGAAACAAACATGGTTTCTAGACATATAACAACATTGTTTTTCACAGCTGTTCAGTCTGAACACTCATTATCGCAATGATCAATGTATACTTAGTAGATAGGATTTTTTAACTATTATTTATATTTCCAATCCTTTGATATATACTGTATCTGAGTTTCTTTGGCATAAAATATGAACAGAGTGGTATACATAAAATACTTAGTATAATGTAAGCAGAGAAAATCAATAGTCCTACTTCTAAGCAACATCCACAAAGTATACCATGGTTTAAGTGTTCAAAAAGTATTGCGATGAAGCATTAAGTGTTTTTATGTGTTATCGGTGTGACCTGGCTCAAGAAGTGGAGGTAGATAGTTTGTCAAGTAACTGCAAACTGTACAAATCTGTTCTGCAACATGGGCAAGATTGATTGGCATGACTCCATCAAGTATGTGGTATTTCTTTATTCTACCGATTGCTCTTTCGACACGAATTCTGACGGAAGCAATCTTGGCTGTTTCCTCAACTTATTTTGCAGTCAACTGCTGCCTTGTACCTTTGAAGGGGGGAAAATTCAGATCGACGCCTGGTGGTAAAATATCCTTTATATGAAATCCATTATAATGTCTCTAGCATCAACCAAATCAAGAATCCCAGATTGCTGAGTGATGACTTTATCAGAGACTCTTCCTCCCCACAGTTTGGAAATAAAGATAACTTGGCCATTGGGAGACACACCTACAAGCACTTTGAAAGTGTTATGGCGCTTGTAGTTCGACCACGTTTCTGACTGAGATTTCATTGAAGATAGCACTTCAATAAACACTTCTGTGCAATCAATAATGACTCTAGTGCTTGGATAACGAGAAAACTCTAATGGCATGTTCCACAACACATCGGATTGTGAACGAAAGGGAAAAATCAGTCTTTATCGTTCCAGACACAGACAGTTACTCCAAGTAGTAAAATTTTTGAAAAGTGTCCAATATATATGCTCCTTTCACCATTACTTTGTGATTCTTCTGGACGAATGTCAGACAACTTGCCCCCTGGACAATTAGCCCCAGACGAGTAGCCCCCATTCTTAGTTAATGTAAAGGAGAAGTTACGTTCATCTTTTGGTCATTGACTATTATGAGTTTGTGGCTCCTGAAGAAGGGTTTTTTTGTGAATGGTTATCTTTATCAAAATTTACTTAGTTTAATTTACATGGGTTGCACGAGGTGAGGACAAGCCTCCAGAAGTTCATTTGAGTTCCTTTGGCCGTCTTCATGTCGAGTCCAGAGGTCGAAGAGTCTTCTCTGCATTGTTCGGGTAGGTTGACCGCTGTTGTCTCCTCAGCTTTTGTCTGAAACCAGACGGATCTGCATGTTGACCAAAGTAGCCTCCTGGTGAAGTACCTGGATCAGGATGTACAGGGGCAGCTGTGATCAGTTATTGCTGAATAAGCTAATACGAGTATCCACAATCGAAAAATCTCTTTTATACACATCCCAAGGGTCAAGGATTTGACTTCGAACGAAACACGCCATTTGATTGGAGGAATCGTTAATTTAGAAAACAATGAGCACTGAATTGGGATGAATGAAATGTCTCACGTCAGATTTACATAAGTTCGCACGTTTCGCGTGGGTAATTGGTAAAAGTTAGCGCATTTTGCGTGGCTTTGAAATAAACAACAAGGAATAAAATTTCGCACCTTGTGCATGGGTTTGAAATAAGCAAACAAGAATGAGTAAACGTTCGCACATTGCGCATGGGTTTTCAATAAACAAATAGATAATAATTAGTAAAAGTTCGCACAATGCGCGTGGCGAGTTTGAAATAAACAAACCTCCATTGACACTAACAAGTTGTCGCTAATAAGTTAAAGTTTCGAAGTTTCGTTCCTGGTTTCTTTCCTTTCCCATTTAAGTTTTCGAAATAGACAACATGACGAAGAAACATTCGCAAAATATGTAAACAGAAGGAACACAGTTTACTTTTGTAAAATATACTTTATAATTCGACACGCTCGGCGGAGAAACGTTCGTAAGAAGCAAATAACAAGACCCTAGTTTATTTCAAAATACATGATAGGGAAACGTTCGTAAGAAGCAAATAACAAGAACATTGTTTAGTTCAAAATACATGATAGGGAAACGTTCGTAAAGTAAACAGCAAGAGCATAGTTTATTTCAAGGATGGTGGTTTGGGGGCTAATAGTCCAGAGACAGGGGGCTAATCGTCCAAAGACTGGGGGCTAATCGTTTGGGGCTAATTGTCCAGGGGGCGAGTTGTCCGAATACCTTCTGGAATTTCTGGACTTGCTCCTAGTGTAATGTTTATAGACGACGAATTGCTTGAGCGTGATAGCCACACATCGTCAAGACTTTCTAGTTCCATTTGCTCTTCATGTGCATTACTCAAAGAAGTACTTGCCGTCCGGCCTCTGACGAACTAACATGCGTCGTTTCGGCTTTGAATCAGAAGTAGTCTTCCATGGGAAGATCAAAGGCTCGGTGCCATTTTTGAGGCGAGATCTTGTGCCGCCGGGAGGCTTGTACATGTCTTCACGTCTAAAATGTTCTTCGCAAATTACTGTAAAACTATTAACATAAAAACCATCTCTTCCATGCTTTCTTTTTTTCAAGTTACACCATCGATCTCGTTGTGGATTCCTTTGCGGGAACTTCAACATGCTAAGTCCAGTTGAAGCGCCATCTTTCTGAGAGTATTGTGCATTTGAGCACCAAAACAAGCACAATTTCGGCCGAAACCCGAACTTTTTCTATTTCTTGATTGCGCCATAGCTTTCTTAGACTTATTCCAGCGCAGAGCGAAGTTTTTCAAGCTGTTTTATTAACTTAAAAGATCAATATTATGCACGATATACGAATTTTCTCACTCTTCTTCTCTTTCTACGTAAACATTACGCTGTGTTAGCCTCGTTTCCAGTCCGCCCGCAAGCATTTTTCAGCGGTCCTCCAAATGAACACTAAGAACTTGAAAAGGGAGTATTGCAATGTTTTCTTCGCCTAGCATATGAGAGAATCGCCCACACTGGGTGTATATTATCCCCTCAGCGGATAGCCGGCGACGAGTGTCTGTAGGATACTATCTTATTTGTTAAGATTATGGGATACTATCTAATTTTTTAAATTGTGGGATACAGTACTATCTTATTTTTTAAATTAACTCAGCCCTTAGCTAGTCTTCAAAGCCAAAATAGTCGTGATTGACAAATTCCAAGAGTCAGCAAGACTCTTTATTCGCAGGATTGCTGATTTAAGCAAACAAGAGACTCCATCTTAATTTCGGTATGGAAGGGTATCAATCACCTAAAATTTAAAAGCCAGGCATCAGTGTAGCATGAAGGACAATGGAGTTGTGGCGGTTTAGATCTCCACTGATGAAATCGTTTCTGTCCGAATGTGTTGCTGAATAAATGACTATCGCTAAAAATGTAATTTAATGGCATACCCTGATCGTTCAAACCCGGTCTAACATTGTAGTGGATGTCACTCTCAGGTTATATTCGTGCGGCACCCGAACGAAATTATCTCTGAGATAGCGATTAAGATGGGAAGAGAATTAACTGGACTGAGATAACTAAAGATTATTCAGATACCACTGATCTGAATTGACCTTTTCTTTCCTTGAAGCGGTGCAACTGATTGTTTCCGTCAGGTTTGTCGAGTTCAAGTGATGTTTTCCAGTGGCGGATCCAATGGTTTTAAAATCGATTTGAATTTGACTTCCAATCAAGGACGCTCTTTATTCAACTGCGCACGCGGCACACACACTGTTCACATTTCCCAAATTAAACTCAATGAAGAAAGGTTTTTGACGCCAAACATCAAAAACGCAGCTGACTGATAACTTTCAAATGATCAGTTTAAAGGTTTTTCTAGATCTTACCATTTTTACTGCTCGATATAAACAGTCCTATATCTCGGGGAATCTTTGGATCTAAAGACTGAAAAGCCAGCCTCCAGGCTTCTTATTATACTCACTTTTTAAAATGCCATTCTCAGTATTACAATATTCGCCTAAACGCATAATCAGAAAATGTTAAATGGCTTATTTCACTGACAACTGTGGTTAAGAGACATTCTATCTTTTCCCTCT
The DNA here is from genome assembly GCF_964205215.1 of Stylophora pistillata. Lineage (NCBI taxonomy): Eukaryota > Metazoa > Cnidaria > Anthozoa > Scleractinia > Pocilloporidae > Stylophora > Stylophora pistillata. The sequence continues at coordinate 37,392,256 of NC_142519.1, read as the reverse complement.
TTAGAACGTTTCCTTCGTCTAGTATATGGAACAATCGCCCACACTAGGTGTATATCATCTCCTAAGTAAGTCAATTGACACAATTCTTTGACAAAGTAAGTGAATTAAAGAAACCTTACACTCCCTTACTTTTTAAATTTTCGAAGCCGTTACTCAGTCCTCAAACCCGAAACAGTCAAGACAGACTAAATCTGAGGGTCAGCTAGATTTTTTCGCAAGACAGTTGATTTAGGGTAGCCTCCGGAAAAAGCGTGCCAGTCGTGCTTCTATAAAAGAAACCATGAAAAACTACCTATCACGGTAAAGCTAGCGCTTATAGCGTATAGATTGCGAAAATAATAAAAGCTTTGATTGGTTTTGTTTCGGTAGTCACGTGCAAGCCGTTAAAGACAAAACTGATGGTGTTTGTTTAACTGAAGTACCAGTCTTTGCGTTACCGCGGACAACCAGACAAGTTGGACCGTATCATTCAGCAGACGAAAGGCTAGAAAAGGATGTGAGGCTTTTCCGATATTCCTATTGGCTCGCGAGAGAATCTTTATTGAAGTTGGACAAAGGAAAATAATCAGTCGGTTCAGTTAAAGCCTCACGCATTTTTGTGCGTTAGCTAGTATCCAATGAATGTTCTGACCAAGTTTCATGAAAATCCAACAAAACTCCATGCCCTTGCAATTCGTTTAACTAAAGTTAACTCGCGTGAAAACAGACATCAAAGTTTCGGCCTTCAAAAGAGATTGAGTTAGGTTTTTGTCGAGGGTCAAGGGTAGTGGGTAAAATGTCCAGGGTTCAGAAAAAGTTAGTGGTATCTATTATTCAGTCATTTACCAAGTTATTTTTATTATTTTACTTGTATCTTGTCGTCAGAAATGTCCGCAAGTTAACTCGGGCGTTTCCTCCCTTTATCACTTTCTCGCATCCATGCGCGTGTTTCAGTGCGTTATAAAGTTCGTGGGGTAAGGATTTTTGACTGCGTTCTCCTTCCTAATTAATCTCTGTTTCGATTTGTTGGGTGTCTTTTGAAACATGCAATGCCAGATATGGAAAACAAACTAGAGAATTAAGGGCTTAAAGTGACATTCAATCCATCTGAGGACGGGGATTGCTTGTATTCCTTGGCTGCACAGGCTCTGGGCATTGAAAGTCAGAGCCTGAAGAACGTGATGTTCGAGTACCTAAAGAACGAAAGTGCAAAAGCGAGACACTGATATAAAATGCTTTCGTTATAGTTCGATTGTCGCTCTTTTTTTGAAGCTTTATTTTCTCTGTACAATACTTCTGTCGTCGAAATTTATTGCCAAAAACATTTCTTGTCCGCTGAAACGGCTGCCAGAAGTAACTCATGGTTCGTTTTGAGTGATCTAGGTGCGGATGTCGACAAATTCATAAAGGTCTCCGCGCTCCAGGAAAAATAAGTAATAACCAATAATAAATCGAGACCCCGGACAAAAGTCCGGGAAAAACCGTCAACCCTCTGCTGGAGACTTTCTAAATCATTACACCTTTCACTATTCGGTACCAACTACCCTAAAATGATAATGGTGACCTTATTTTTTTTATATGCCTTTTTTCATCGTATATAATTTAATTCATTTATCTTATTTTTTTGTTTTTGCAATGCGCACTCGGCCGTTTAGTCGGTAAGGGTCTTTCAGCGGTCCAAAGTCCTTTTCAAGAGAAAAGAAAATCCGTTTGTTTTCCTACACCATTTATTCTCTTTGGCAATATGTCACCTTTTGTTCCAGCCCGTACACATGATGCTACTTATTTCATTTTTGTTGTCCCTTTTCGATCAAGGGGTCGATAATAACAGTCATGAGAGTAGTGCCCTTTAAGTATTTCTTTCAGTATTTAGAATGACTTGGGCGTCATGTTGTCACAACATTTTGTTCTTTTCATTTTTCTGCACCAAGTCTAGGTTTTTCAAACGTCTGAACGATATTCCCGACAGATTTTCACCCTGCCGAACAAGCAGCCAAAGCATTTTAGAAAAACTCCCACTATCTATTTAGATTTGAAATGCTTGATTTGTTTTTATGTAAATCTCCTTGCGAAATCAAAAAACGCGGTTGTTTGTTCCGATGTTCCGTGTTCCCTGACATTCCAGAGCTCATTACTTTAAAGAATCTGCAATTAATTCCAGATTCTTTAATGTAACTTTTTGAGGCAAGGATGGTAATATTCCAAGAGAGAATATTTCATTTAAAGCTGGATTGATTTTTCCGAAGTTAGGGGGAAACAGTCAAATTTGAATAAAGCTATATCGCGGAAGCGAAAAAGGCTGGAGATTGTTTAAAAGAAGAAGCTAAAAGAGGGGGCAACGCCATTAGAGAACTCACCGTAACGTTGCGCCACGTTAGTTGCTATAGAAATAAGAGACCCAAGATCATGTTGGGAACGAAGTGATTCCATCACTAACAGAGTCGGCTTTTTTGAAGAAAACCTACCAGTTGTGTAGTGCAAACCCCTTTATTGGATAGAAGTATATCGGATGAGTTTAGCAAACACTGCATGAAATGCCAAATATAGTGGAATGAAGCATTATACATTCTGTATACGCCGGGAACGATATACTGATGTATAATGATTTTGTTGAAGAAGGATTGTATACTGTTCGGTATATTTCTCTTTCTTATCCATGTGTGTACTGAAAATTATACTTTCCTTACACATAGTGTAAGCTGAATTATACAAGTAATTTAACATACTTAGATAAAAGCTCTTAACTGGACATATTTAGTATACGTATACTGTAAAATGAGAAGAGCCAAATGATCCCAAAAGCCAAATTGGTCCCAATTTATCGAGGGCCAATTTGGCCAATTAAGGTTCGTTTTCGACTATTTGAGCCAAAACGGGTGAGATAAGTACCATTTCGACCCTTCCAAAATCTGAATTGGCCCCTATGAATTCTACTTAGCGGGAGCTTTTTTTCTATTTGGCCCTTCAAAGAGCCAATTAGGATTTACCAATTTGGCCCCAGAAAGGTGCAATAATTGTACACACAGTGAACAGGGTTTTTACTTTTTGCTCAGCTTTATGCTGTGGACTTTTAAACGATTAAAAGTTTGTTATAAAAGCGATTCCCTCCAAAATTCGTCCTTCTTTAGCTAGCTAGTGCGTCTCAGCAGCTTCTTCTTGGTACCTCATTAGCCGAACGAACCTAGCTATAGCTAGACTTTGCGCGTCGGACTCAATAATAAACTACAGTAGCGAGGAGTGTGTTTCTTGCCTCCAGTCGCATGGATCTTCTCAAGAGACTTTACAGAGGATAGGTAAGCTATTACCCGAGAGGAAAGTGTCGACTTACAAATTAAGGTATCGAAGAAGTCAGTATCCGAAAGTTAATACAGAAAGATTCAAGAACTCTTTCATTAATCGCTTAATTTTTAAATACAATTTAGCTGTGTGAGTTTATATTTTAGATATATTTAGATATTTTATATATACTTTTTACTCAAATAATTGTAACATAAGATATGTATTTGTTATCATGTGGAAATAAAGACTACTACTACTACTACTACTGCTAAATAAATTTCCTTAACAACAGATTTTATTGCAACTTTATCTACACAAACTTGACTCCTCCACTAATCTTTGTTCGTATCTTATCTTACAGAAAAGGATGGTTTCGATGGTGAAGATCTCCTTGGCACTGCTCAAGTTCTAGAATAACTAAGGCACTACTTTCCCTTAATAAAAGAGCGAATAAAATTCAACAAATTGATCTTGATGAACGCTGAACCTAGACGGATGAGGCGATTTCTTCGTCGGTAAGATAATTAATTTTCCCGCCTAAGAATTTGACACATGCGTGGGTCCCCTGAGTCTTAGCGGTTTCACAAGTAAGGTCATGTGTTTTCATTTTGTCGCCGAGAGACAATGACGGTTACAATTGGAATACTGCATTTGCACAAGATGAACTTGATTTCTTTAAAGACTCTCTGACTTTAGGACTCCTCACTCCGAATTCTTAAACTTTTCCTTGAAGAAATTAATTGATATTTTTATGTCCATGTCTTCGTTTGTCTCCACTTAAACTGAATTCTTTGCTCTTTCTATTTTAGTGTGCAGAATCAAATTCTACGAGCGATTCGTTTTGCTTGTCGATTAACGATTCACAAAACAGCAGCGACGATGAAAACTTAAAATTAACATCGACACCTAATAAAAAGGGCAAATCGCCCAAAGATTTTGGAAGTGTTTTTTCTGCCAGAAAGCCTCAAAATCGCTCAAACCTCGGCGGTTAATTCGGCTCGCTCTCCCTAGTGAAGAAATGCGACATGGCAGGCAGCTTAGGCCTCCAGATCCTACACCACGTCGTATTCGAGACAAAAATGTTTTACCTTCTAGGTCTTATTTTCCCACCGAAATTCAACAGGCCACAGAAGGATTATCCAGCTGTTACGGAGACTCGGTTTTGAATCATTCTATTTAACGGTTTACGAGAAAATGGAACGCAAAGTCGTAGATTTGGAGCTCTTCTAGGGATCCGGACATGAGGGGTACTCAAAGAAATTCCAAACATGCGTTTCGGTATAGAGTTTCGGACCAAGCCACCCTACCCGAGGTACAAAAATTTGAAAAATGTGAAAAATTGTATTCCCTGTTGGGACCCCAAGGGCGCTACTTTGTACTTCCGGCGGATGTCGAAAGCCATAATCGACCAATAAGTATAAAGCGCTAAGAAAACGTGTCTGCAATTTGCCATAATTCAATTTCAGTGAAAAGTTACACAACATTTTTGAAATAAGATTAAAAAAATGTGGAGTGATCGTACAAAAATCGCTCTTGAAAAAAAAAGTATTTAGGAATAAAAAATTCGGAGAAAGTTTTCGTTGTTTATATGTAAAACTAGCTACTGTCAAAATTTGAGAGCAATCGAACAAATTCCCTTTGACTTGTAGCTCTTAAAGGTGATTCGGGCTCTCGCATGTAGAAGTCGTAAAAAATTGGAAACTTCATCTTTTTCAAAGTTTTTGGTATAGTCTGATAGCCAGTCCTATAAGCTTTGATTTGATATGGAGTTTAGACATCTACAGTTTAAACCGGACGCGCTACATCGCTTGCACGCGAGACACCAACTGAAGGTGCACGGTAACCTTAAAAGGTCTTCAGTTTTTGTTTTCTTCATGCAATTAATATAGCGGGCAAAGCAGATGAGCTAAAGTCGAGCTAAACAGCCCTAAACCAGCAATGAAAACTCAAAGATTGCAAAGGAACGGTTGAACCCCACTGCGACCAGTCTTGCGACTGTGCAGTTCAAAGTGTGCTACCCAAGTGGATTTATTGTCAGATTTTAAATAGAATTTTAATATTACGAGTGTGGTGGTTGGCAAAATCGACTTCGAGCCCCAATGTTTTCAACACTAACGCCGATATCAGATTTCGGCAACTGAGCAATTTAACTCGTATTACGCAGCGGCGCACTGCACTTCTCAGAGGGAGGCGGTTACAGACGGAATCCCTCATTTATCGCTATGAAACGTTACGAGGAATAAGATTTAGGCTATCAACGTCATATTCGGTTATGAAATAAAAGAATGAAAATATTTTTATCCAAAGTTAAGCTGGACATCTTATAAGGGTGGGAAAAACAACGCTGGTTGACTGTGATAAAATCTCAAACTTGCACTTCTTAACCCTACATTTTTCTCACTTTAGCAAAGTTGAAGTAGGAAAACTCTTGGTCGAATATGAGCCTTTTTGTTTCAGTACAATGTACACCAAGAACTTTGTAGTAACTTTTTGCTTTCTTAGCTTTTATTCCCCCTTCAGTTTAATCAAATTGCTTCTTAAATGGCCATAAGTTTTTGCTATTTTTCTTCAAGTCAATAATCCTTTTTACAGTTGTGGGCTTGGTGGCCAAGCCTTTGAACAGGAGTGAGGCTAAGGGTGACCCTGTTGTGATAGAGACTTGTATCTAGTTAGCATGATAACAAAGAAACTTTCTTTTGAAAAGCAGCAATATCTCTATCATAACAAGGTCACCCTTAGCCTCACTCCTGTTCAAAGGCCTGGCCACCAAGCCCACAACTGTACAAAAGACTATTGAGACACAGTTCTTATCAAAATAGTGACATTTAAAAAGATGGGGCATCGTACTCGTTTAACAAAAAATTACGATTTACATCATTAGCGAGCCTTCTACAAAATAATAGTCTCCATTTTATTTAATTTTGCGTGCTACTCTTGGGTGAAAAATCATGCGCAAAAAAGATCTAAAATGTACAAGTAATACAAAGGAATCGCCTTGAGGATTCGATCAAGGATTAGTCTTTGTTTCACGAGCTTTAAACGAGTTTAGCGTTTTACTTGTTTGATAAAACGCAAGAACCTTTAAAATCTCCGTCATCTGATGTGTCTTGCATCACTGAGAATATTCGCTAAAGTAAACTGCAACCATCAGGCAATTTTTTGCGTCATCCTCACTATTCTTCAAGTGCGCTTGAATTACATTAGATTCCTCCGCTGACTTATTTCTAGAAACATCTTCTTTCCTGTCTCCTTTTTTCTTTACATAAACGTCTCTTTTATTTTGTTTTCGTGTTCTGGTAAGAGGTGATCTGAACTTGTCCGTCTAAATTGTTAGTAGTTCTCAATTTCGCCACTGTGATTGGTTTCCTCACCGTTCAACGAAAGATAGTCGCAATTACAAAAAAAGGCAGTAAACCGAATTTTAGAGGTGTTTACGGGAAAGATAAGGTGACAAGCCTTTTGTAGTAAGTTACTTTGTAATTATTCATTTGTATAAATGATCTGAGTTGGCAATTGTTTTGTTTAAGTCTTGTACCTGTTTGAAATAATTTATGGAGAATGTAATGTAAATGTCAAGTCATTTTATTCATATGTGATCGCTGTATTTAAGCTTATATATTATGTTCTTTTCAAGAAAAATAAAGGAACAGTGCTACTTACAGAAAGAACACAACAAAGTCAAGGTCTTTAAAAGCTCCCTCTGCTATTTCTTCCAATTGATTGCCGAAGAGATTCCTATAACCATCAAATCATGAAAAAAAAAAAAAGCGTTAGCCTCGAGCTGTTTGGTAATACCGGACGGAATTTTATTTTTATTCACCGTTCCACTTTCAACGCCACTTTGCCATATTAACAAAGTGAAGCTCGAATATATGCGATGGTAATTCCTTGCAGACCAGGGGATATTACGGACGGAAAACGGAGCAACAAAATGGCGGAACTGAACGATCCAAAATTTGATTTTCTTTTTTCAATTTTTTAGGCTTCCCCTTTTTAATCCTTTAACTCCCTTTGGTGATCAGGACAGAATTTCTCCTTAGAATATCAATACAGTAACAAGCAGACAAGTGCTGAGAATAAAGAAAATATTAATTATGGCTGATGGAATAACAAATCCTCCAAACTGACATCGTAAGAATTATAGAGAACACAGTCAGGAGAATAACTAATGAGATGTTGGGAGTGAAAGCGTTACGAAAGGGACTTTTTAACTGCATTAGCATTACTAACTGGTCATGAATAACACTTTACTGATGTCACTTGTGTTGTTTTCGTCTTTTGTGCACGCTGTACGCGATCAATGCGACGCTCGTATTAGGTCTTGAGAGGGGTCACGAAAACTAGGAGCAATTGAGATAATTGAAAATGAAATAATCATTAAAGAAAATAAATCCCTTGTTTAATAACAATAATAATCCTTTATTTGCCATAATCACTAAAAATTTACAAAAATCATGTTAAAAGGCTTAAAGTGTCTGATAAAAATCTAAGAAAATCTATTGGATACACGCTTCGGTTAGTAACGATGATGACAACAACAATAATAATCATAATAATTCGGTTCTCTAGGATCAGACTCGTATCAGACCCAAACTAACTTTCATAACATAAACGACCTACATATAAAAATCGCCAAAGCAACTACTAGTTCGTATTGAAAGAATTTCAGAAAACGTGCATCGAAACTATCCTTATAAAAGTAAATTACATTAAAAAAGTATATGAGAAGGGAAACGACACTTGCTCTAATTTAGTGTAAAAACAGATCTTAAAACTGTCTAGCCTATATTTCCCATAGCATTGTCAATTAAAATTGTTTAATAGCTTAACATACTATAATCCGATCAAAAAGGAATACACTTTAGTGTTACTTTTCACATTGGCATTCAGCACGTTTAAACTTAATTTCACTTCACAGTCCTAACGTTGAGGCAGCTGTCATTTAATTCTCAACGGCAAATGTCTTTAAAGCGTTTATTCACATTCTCTACTTCCTGTGAAAAATATTACATTGCTCGTGCATCTCTTCTATGCAACAGTTGTTTGCCCTAAAGTCAATACTGCTATTGCTTTTCACTTTCATATGACACATTCGGCCCCGCCCACCCAATCCCATAGAAAAAAGTGAAAGTTGACGTGAGTAGGGCCCGATGGGTTGACCTGGGGCCCGTTTCTCGAAGGTCACGGTAACTTAACGGGCCCGTAAAGCTGTACTGGTCTCATTCAAGATGGGGGTTTCAGTCATTTTGAGAGTTATACAATAAAAGTAGCAGCTAAGAAAACGAAACGGACTGGTCAGGGTGTCAGAGCCTGTTTCTCTATTCTTTAGCTTTTGATTTTAAAATATGGCTTCAAACCCGTTACCTACCGGGTCTTTCGAGAAATGGGCCTCAGAGCCGTTCAGACCCTAGTGCACTTGTATGATTTTATTGCAAAAACAAACAAAAAAAAACTGTTCACTGTTGTTGCAAAAAAATGAGTGACAGCAGTGAAAAAAATGAGATAATAAGTCAAGTTTTTCGATGAATTGCGACTTTCTTGTTCTGACTCGGAAAAAGGAAAGGTTTTTATTACACAATCTTAATTTTTTTTTCTGCGAGTTTTCCCGCGCGTGTTAGTCTATCGCATCCTATTTAAGTTCAAATAAAATTATCGAAATTTTCCAAACTTAGTCGGTGGTCATATGATAAATTGCTTATTGACCGAATTAGGTCGGGCAGGACGGGAAAATACTTGGCCCTCGTTCACGACGCACCGACCTCTCCGCGCTCGGTCCGTACGTCATGACCTCGAGCCGAATATTCTCCTTCCCCTGAGTCAATAAGCAAATATTATTTTCTTTGCTTAGTTTCGAAAACCAACATTGATTAGTTTTTTATTTCTCGTGTGAGGCTACTCTAGGATATTATGCATTCTCACTGTGACACTAAAAGACCTGGCGCTTCTCTATTTGATAACTAAGTAATTAAGACTGTCAGCATCCTGAATATGAGGATTGTTTCGGTATTATCAGATTATGAAAGAACTTCCTCCGAACAATAGTCTCGAACCACTTTTGAGAGTCAGCTGAATAAACGAGCTCGTTAGGGAGTGTCCAGAATTTGTAATGGTATAAGTATAAACGATGATTGGGTTGATCACCTCAGGACAAAATTATTAATGACCATAAATGACTGACAGAGCCTTCCACACTGTTCATTCAGTCATGAACGGAGCCGAATGAAAAATTCAATAAGAAATTGAGGATGTAACTTTCAACACCACTAACTAAAGTTGGTTTATACACCACATCAGAGAATAATGCTTTTCGTGTGCGAAAATTGGCTAGCGGTTTGGAACTGAATAGCAAGTACTATTCACCTCCACTTTTGTGAATAATTGTCAATCATCAAGCTTATGATCATTCTTTTTTCCTCGCAAACCTTTTCGGGTTCCACAAGGTTTCACAAGTAAATTATAAGTGAAGGAACCGAGAGAAGAATGCTGATCACAAAAATGAGTAGGTTCCTTTAATAGCAATTCAACCCCTCTTTTGCCAGCTTCGAGGCCTACTCTACAAATAGTCAGAGTAATCTGCAAATAATCAGGTTCATCATCCTCACCAAGTCCTTCTTCTGAAAAACTGGTTTAAAACATAATAAACTAACACTTAAAACAATCAGCGGAATTATTGTCAGTCGTGAGTCTTGTAATCAAATAAATCTGTCATCAAAAGACAACGCCAATTTGCTAAACGAAACACGCACAACCAAAGCCAACTTTTTTTGCAAAATTATATAAGTTACGATCCCTTTATTGAGTTCATCATGAAGAAAAGTAGTTTAATGACTGTTTATGATTAGCAATACTAGACTTGATCTATGTATTTCAGTTAGCATTTTCTACTTTAGATAGTGAGATTAATAAGATACTGTTCCCTCACGGGTAACGATAAACTTCGCTTCCCAAACGCCTTTCTTTGCCTATGTTTCCTGTGCGATTGTAATGAGCCAGGTTTCAGGCAAGATTCTGCTTCTAAGCTATGCTGATATTCTGAAATAATCCAAAAATAGCTTAAAAGGCTATCTTCGATTTGACTTCTTGTGCGCTGTCAAAAAATTTACGAAGCATGCTCGTTGTATTTAAAAAGCTCTGTTATTTCGTGATAGCCTCCTGACATACTTTTGTGCGCTCCAAAGTGTTCTTGAACTTTTCGGCCTGTAGCGACGAAATTTCAGATGATTAAGGATTAGTTGTTGCGTCTCAAGCGACGTCCCAAATGTTGACAACAAGGAAAACGCAAATAGCTATCTGACTGAGATAAATTGGACTTTTTTGCTGGTTTAAAGGTTGTGAGACATTCTGCATGTGCATGAAACTAAGTACATTGCAGGAAAGCGGTCATGGTATATTCACGGCCACATTGCATAGTCGCCCCCTACCACCTTTGCGAGCTCACCCCCTAACGTGAAACGATTGTCCCCCCTAACAAAAGACAAGTTTTCCCCCAAATTTTTCGACTCATTTCCCTGCACAGAATGAATTCTTTTCAAGTCGAATCTATGATATTTTTGCGACGAACATGAGATTTTCACATGCAAATTAGTAGTCGTGTTAAATGCGCACGACTTATGCATGAGTAATGCAAAGCCGCTTCTTTTACTCAAGTCTTAATCTAAAGAGTTTGACGCAATTTTGCGCTTTGTTGAGCAGCAATTTTTAGTTAGGAACAAGTTATCTCGCCCTAATTTCCAACTTCACGCTAGCCCAAAAACTTCAACAGCTTTACAAACGAGTTTTTTACTATCTGGGAGCGAACTGGTAAGGGTGGGGGCGACCTCGTTATATGTTAGGTTGATAGACAGAACATGTATTGGGACAATTTCACCAGTAACCCAGGTTAGCATATTGTTTAAATTGTTCCACAGACGCTATCCTTTCAAATTTTAATTTTGTTTTCGCACAAATCGCTTCGTGATTCTTGCGATATGAGTTTTCGCGAGCAATTTCATGGGATGACCTTCTTCAGGTAATTAATTTTCTTATAGAAACGTTCAGCCACAAATTTGATAAGCGTGGGCTCTTTTCTCCCTTGACAATAAGTTCCATTTTAATAAGCTCAGACTTAGACTCGTCGAGCTTTTGAGCAGTTTTATTATCGCAATAAAATTAAGCTTACTATAGAGCAATACTTGGCTCTTTATCTGTGGTATGTAGATGATTATATGTAAATAAGTGTTTTTCTTGAAAAGTTCTGCTTTTTGAGAAGCAGTGAGTGCTTGTTTCCAATTGTCTAATTTCCTATCCGTCTCCAGATATCTGAGCACGAACTACTCCAAATTGCTGCAATGGTTCACATCAACTATGCCACGAATAACAATACCATTTTCACTTTCACCTCACAGTGGGATTCTTGGTGGAGAAACTTATCAAATGTCTCACTCAAGAAGTTAACTGAAGACGATAGCTGAAGGCAGCAATAAAGACCATACCGGGGTGACGAAGTTCGTTCGTATGTCATTCATATTTTGTGACCAAGCTCCAAGTGCTAAAATGCTTATGCAAGGGCTTGAGTCAACTTTAGTGAACATTCACGTCTCCAACAAGTCGATTGGGGATCGCAAACACACAGTTCTCCGGACTTCTTCACCACTGGTTGGCAAAGTGTGAGTCAACCTGTCAGATGGCTTATCCACAGGACGCATGAGAAATGATAACATCGAAAAACATTCTGTAATAACTTTATCTGCTTACCTGCACTGAAGCTAAGCAAAATTTTTAAACATCCTTTCACGACTTTTAATTCGCACTGTCTTATCGCCGGGTCCTTCGATTTACGAGTAGTATGGTGCGGGTGACAAAAGGTTTGTGAAACAAGACAATCGTTCGCGCCTTTTTCCTCGGTGTAAAAGAAAGCGATGATCACTTTGAACCAATTCTCTCCAAAGGAATGTTTGAGCAGGCCGACTTCATAATCGGTGATTCCCTACTTCAAAGGTGAAATGACTTTAAAACAACACTTCTCTTGCCATAGTTTTAGAAACAGATTCCGACTATACGCGATCTCTCCTCTTTACTTCTTAAATACAGCGAGGCATAATGAAGTGAAACATCCTGGACTGCGAGACTTGTGAAGGCGGAACGTTGGTTTCTAACTTTAGGTTTCTTCCTTGTCATGCATTAGTACAAAGTACGTTTGGAAAAATTTTGAACTATTTCACCAAGAGGTATCACTAAGCGAAATTACGTCAGAGAGAGTAAACCACTAAGAGAAGTTCAACGATCAAGTTTTCGGTCCCATTGATTTGATACCAAAAAAAGAACGCGTGACACAAAATACGAGCAGATAACAACTTACTGCTGATTCAGTTGTTTTAATGTTAAAAAAAGCTGCAATAGAGACACGTTGTGTCCGTTTGAATGGTTTCCAAAAAGCATTAGGTGAAAACGCTGATCCAAGGATGTTAACGCTTCAACAGAGTCTTGTTGGATTGGCATAGGATTTGTATTCTTCCAGGGAATGAACAGACTAATTAAGTCTAGTTGCTGCTCATCAGTGATATCCAGAAATAATTGACTAATATTTGTCCTGTGCCCCAGTCAGCTGAGATCATCAAGTTTAAAGGGCCCAACTCTATTTAATCAAATAAGGCGTGACTATATGTACTTGATTCCGGTTCACTTCCCATCTACGTTCACGGAACGTTTGTCTCAGAAGATGACATATTTCTTTCGATGCTTCTCTTCACGCGGATGATCACATCCATGGACGGGTAAATTTTCATGATGTCCTCACTTTTACGGTGTACACGATTATAGAAACAATGGATTTTTTATGGCAGAGAGAAGGGTGGATTCTAATTCTACGTCGTTTGGTGGTTTTCGCCACATATTCCTCGCTGTCATTTCTGTAAGCAACATCTTACGAGTATAAGAGAAGTTAGTGCGGCATCTATCCACCCTAACTTCCTCTGATGTCATCAAGACACTTACCTTTGTAAGTTGTAGACCTTGATCTACTTTAGTTTTCTTTAAACAAATATTAAATCTAAGTTTAGGAGTCTTACTTACAGAGTCAGATGAGAAAATGGAGAGAAAGAATGGGCGGTAAAAACTCCTGAAGATAAATTCTTTAATTGGTTGTTGGACAAGTCCCTAGAATAAACAATTACCATAAAAAAATGTAAGCTATGATCCGTAAGATAATGTTCTGCAATTGTTTTATTATGCATATTCCTGAGCTGCACTTGTAAAGACAAGAGCACATAAAACTATTGTCTGCTGGTATGAAGTCACTGCTACATATATAAAATCCATCGTCTGTAGGAATGACGCAAAAGAATGTATAATAATATGATTTATGCAGCTGTTTCCGGTGCATTAGAATCTTAAAGATTAATTCTAATGGTTCTTCCAATCCTCAAAATAGTTCTACTTTCGACTCACCATTCAACCACAAAGCATTATAAATTTGTCGGTACACAGGTACGTGAATCGATCAGAAATCGCACTAATTGTAGCTCAGACGAGCTCACCGTCAGTTTGTAGTGATTCTTTCGTTTTCTCATAAACCTAAATGGCTCTTGTAAACAGTCATCCGCTATTAATTCTCTCTCAAACTTATTATTATGCGAAAAAGTCAAAGAGCCAATTAAGAATAGGGGCCAAAATTGATTTTCAAAACTAAGTAATCATTTAGTTCTAGCGAGTTCGTTTGCTGTATTCCGAAAGATGTGTCATGGTGCACTTGACAGCACAATTGCCCCTTAATCAATAAACTGCGAGGCAATTTACATGAATCAAAATGATTGCAAGATATTCGGTTCGTCCGTTCGAACCTTGTAATGAAACTCAGGCTTTTAGAGTGGAGCTCAGGGGTTACCTTCTGAAAGCTTATGTTTTTATCTTCTTGACCAAAACATGTCAACACCTTATTATAATGAACACACACCACAGGCCACAAAACATCACACGTTAAATTTCATCACAGAAACACTGACCAATCAGCTGTTTTTCTCTCAAAACATAGTCGCACTGCTCGAACGCGCACAAGAATTAGCGTTAAAAAAGCTATCATTGGAATTGGTGTATGCCTAGGGGATAAGTTCTCTCAGTTTATTTTCTCTTGCCTGAGGCCGAACAGTTCTGTTCAATTAGTATTTTCTGAATTTGGTAACATCTGCTAACAATTACAAATCATGGACGGACGATTTTTGTTTAATTGGCTGGAACGAAGGGAAATTTGAAATTGAGAGAAGTATATATGAAACAGGTTATTAAACCAACTCTACGTGCTCCCTTTTAACTTCTGTTTTGTCCTTCATTCACACATCATAAGCTGAGGAATAAAACCCTCTATATCAAAGATATCTTAAAAATTTCAACGCACCAGGGCAGTTTACTAGTTTCAGTGATTTATTCTTTTCTTTAGAGAAGTTTGTAACATCTGCTTATCTCAGTAGACCTAGAAATTTCAAAACCACAACAGATGATTTTCGCATAATTAGCTAAAGCCTCGGTGAAATCTTAAATTAAATTTGATAAAAGTAAATTAAAAGTAACAAACAGACTGTTAAAGCATCCTTTATATGCATCCCTTTTAACCCCCACCCCTGAGGTATTTTATGTCAAAATCTAAGGCTAAACAAAAAAGCACTCTGTTTGAAAATAGCTTAATTTTGGTTCACTGATTTAAAGTGTGTCACAAGCAGTAATGGTTGTGACGCAGTAAACATTTTTGTAATTTGAATTTTTCCCCATAAGATTAAGATGTTTTGCAATGTTCAAGTTACTGCTCCTGAGACAAATTCATGTAATTAGTGCGCTTAATAGTCCCTCACCATCTGGTTATCTCTTTGAAAAAAATAATTTGGATATATCAACAACGTTAAAATGGTAAGTTGGCCACCGTAACGATTACAAAAGCTGACGTTTCGAGCGTTAGCCCTTCGTCGGACAAGGGGCTAACGCTCGAAACGTCAGCTTTTGTAATCGTTACGGTGGCCAATTTACCATTTCAACGTTGTTGATATATCCAAATTATTTCGTTACTCCCACCGACGCAGCCCCAAACAGTTTTTTTTTTAAACTATCAGCCTTTATTCTTAAAAAAAAAGATCGAATTGTGTTTGATGAGCTTCATTACATAAGCTTGATAAAACTCGGGTACTTATAACCTTAAAGAAAAATCATCATTATTGAGCTGTCCGTTATCTCTCTGGTCACACCTCTTGCACCTTATGAACTCTTACACATCTGCGCAAGATAATGTGCAGTGGATATCTACTGATATTAAAAAATAATGTTAACATGTACAATATGACGGAAAAAAACTTTAGCTACTGTCAACCCTTATTGGCGCTTTGTGAAGCAAGAGACTGTAAGGGATCTTACTAGGCAGTTAGGGGTCCCTCGTACAAAGATGACCGCTGGTGGATGTTGTCTCTGTCTAATGTCTGGTATACATATTTACTGGTTTTTCATTCTTCCATCCATGTTGAACGACAAACTAAAACTGAACGAAGGCAAGACCGAAATCCTCATTTTTTGGACACCACAACAACTGATAAGTTGGATTACTAAACGGTAAGCTCAAACTGAACTAAGGCGAGACCGAAACAGTCATTATTGGGACACCACAACGACTGCGAACAGTGTATAACTATCAGTACTCATGTTGGTGACTCGAACATCAAACCTGTGCCAGCGCTAGAAATGAAACTTAATTCCAGACTGTCTATGCCAACAGAAATCGCAAATATAAGCAGCTTTCCACTGATGTCTACAACATTATATTCACCACATTCAAAAAATATCTCTCACAACAGTCAACTGAGGCCCTCATTGGTTCGTTCACTACAATCCGTGAATATGCTGAATAGGCTACTGCAGTAGTCTTCTGTATTTATCACCAGTTTGTGTTATAACTAAATTGCAGCGGATAAAGAATGCTTGATCTAAACTGATCTTCAGAGAACAAAAATTGTGCCACAAAACCTCACTTATTTTTAAATTACATCGGCTACCGATAAGAAACAGAGTCGAGTTTAAAACAGCTCCAAATACTTTCACGATTCTTTAAATCATAATTTTTCGGCCCCCTTCTACCGAAAGATGAAACTCAGAAGTCCGTCTTAGTAAGACCTGTCTTCAGTCTAAAGGTGAACAATTTCTACTGTTCTGTCCCTAAATTCCACTAATATAGAGAGTGCAAATACCATCGAAATCTCACCTTTTTCAGATGGGTGTTTTTATCCTGGCTTTTTATCGTAGAACAAATTTTTCTTTTAATTATATTACAGTCTCTGTGGTGACTTGGTATTCATATTCCCATCTCTTCACAGTTTTGGTTGATTGTACTGGTATTTCAACTCTAAATTGTTACGCAGATTTGAAAATTTCATGAAATTTTGCGCGTCATCAATTTATCATGATTATCATTATTAATATTACTGTTATTACTATTAGGCTTTATCCTTCTTATAATCCTCACAAACTGTCCCAGTCTCATCTGGGTCAAGGGTTGCTTTGCACATGTATGAATTCCATCCACCAGAGGAGGAGCAGAACTCCGAAACACAATCGTACAAGGTCAAAAAGATCATTGACATTTTTTTCTTCAACTAATGTCAAATTCGCTGGATTGGATGAATTTTTGTTGCTTATATTTGTGTTGATCCCAGCACTTGCTACCGAGCGTCCGGAGTGTCCTCCCAAACTTAGGTGCCATTTAATCCAGTGCGACGTTACCACAGCTTAACTAAACAAAGCAGCTAATTATAAACAAGATTTTGTGTTGTTTACAATCAGGCCGTTCTTTCGCAGAACAAGGGTAGGAGTTCTAAAGGGCCAAAGCAGGATAAATTTTGACACCTAACACATGAACATCGCTCAAAGGATAAATTTTTTTTTATATTTGTCTGTTCAAAAAGCCAAACCGAGATAAAAGAGAGGGAAAAGCTCAAAACAAACCCTTTCTTCAAATCTGCTAATGGAGGAACAAGAGTTACGCAATAGAGGCTGACACATTGGCTGACACTGATAAGATATAATTTCTTGTTTCGTTTCAAAATTATCAAATGACAACAGCTGATTCGGTCAGTTTTTCTATTGTAAAACATCAACAGAAAGCTCCAGCGCAGACACGTACTATCGATTTGAGTCGTTTGAAATCGGCAATCGGAAAAACTTTTACAAGCAGAGTAATTGAAAGAAGCCATACCATGCCTCAGCGCACTGATTGGTTCACATATTTTTGTAAGACTTAAGGCGTTCGAAGCGGCGACGGCAAATAAGTTACCCAGGTTCTCTTTAAAAAGCGTTATGTTAAAGAATAATGTCGAGTTAGTGCGTCGTAATTGATATGAATTATAATTCGGATAAAAAGAAACTCGGCTATGACATCTTCATAATGCATAACAAAGTAGATAATCTACAAAATCTTGACACGACATAAATTATGGGCTGCTATTTTTAACGTCATCGAAAGTATCTTCATCTCCACCACTGAAATTTAATTTGGCTTTACCAATTTTCAATGAACCTGAGGCCAAATTGTATTGTTTATTCTGTCTTTTCTGAGGTTGATAAAATCTGCACATGCAAGTAGCAGTAACAATTTGAAAACCGTGAGGCGTGGATTTCGATGAATTGGCTGGAATTATCAAATTGACATGTACAGAGGTGGTAAACAGCTTGTTAAACAAACTATAAAGCTATTCTCTGACCCTCTATGGTCCATTATTTAAACATCTGAAGCTGTTTACCGATTTGACATGGATAATAAGGATAAATCGTTACTTGCGATCGTCATAAATTTATATGGTATCTTCCTTTACATTTACCCCGTCAACAGTTTTTAACCGTCTTGTTTTCTTTTGAACTGGGCAGATTTTGTTTGCCGGACAGGTCCCTGCAATCAAAATGGCACCAGAGCGAAGCGTGAACTCCGCTGCCCAAAATAATGTTTTCCTATATTTGAAAGCATACCATACTTTTTCAAGATACTATGGACGTCCTTTTACCTCAAATTCACATTAATAGATATTAAATTAGTTTGTCTTTTCTCTACCCTGGAGATCCTGATGCAAAATAAAATCCCTCAATCAGTTGGCCATCATTTCAAATCATCTGGTTTTCTGAGCAGTGGCACAGTTTTTTAAGAGGGCTAATACTTCCATCAGATGCATTGTTTGACGAAAACTCGACAAAATCACAACTTGAAAAGAAATTGAGGACAAATTTTTAAATCATCTTTTGTTAAAATCGTTCCAGCCTCGCTTGTCATATATTCCAACCGTTTAATGAAACACGAAGTGACCAGGAGTAAGTCGAAAGCGCAAGTATTCGGAGTTGGTAGAGGTCGAACAGATGAACAGTAACGTAAATATTAGCATACGCAGTAAAATAGCGGTTGCACTAGAGGTTTTTCAGTGGCGGTTGTCCTAATGCGGGCTTCGCAGCGTTTTAGTGGTTGCGCTCTAGCGATTCGGAGCGTTTTTGTGGTAACTGACTTTGAGCTTTCATCAGCGGCGTTATAGCGGTTGTCCTCCTCCTTAACTTTTTATCAACGGCTTCCACTGGTTGTCTTCAAGCATTTATCAGCGCTTCTATAGCGTTTGTCTCCAGGCCTTCGTCATACCTGTTGAAACGTTTGCATTCAACTGTACCTGAGCGGTTTATTAGCTGTTGCTTTCGAGCGGTCTTACGGTGGATGCACTTCTGAAGGTTTTTTTTCTGTCTTTTTTTTTTTTAACGGATTTCTTATAACGGTAATGAGCAGTGTCGTGACAATTATATTCAAGCATAAATCAGCGGTGTTGAAGCGGATGTACTCAACCGTTTTTTAGTATCGTTTTTATGGTTGTAATTCAAGCGTTTATTAGCGCCGTGGTTGTCGACTTACAGGGTTCATCGGGGCGTGTTCAAATGTGGTGGAAGTCTCCAAGGGTTCACCAGCGGTGATACAGCGCTTCAACTGTTCTTGACAGTTTCATTAGTTGTCGCCTTCTAGTGGTGTTACAGGAATACGCCTGTGAGCTGTTTTGTAGAGGATGTCTTTAAATGCTAATCCCTGGAAATTCCTTTCACTCATTATGGGGCATTTTTGGATGGTTGTATTGCAATTGCTACGATACCGCTGATGAACGGTTTAAGTCTGTCCATAAGAGGACTGGGCAGGCGTGACACATGCCATCTCACAGATTTCTTTAAAACTTTCACAGATCTAGTTCGAACTCTCTGCTGATCCTGAGTTATTAGAGTTCCCACATCAAATCCCTAAATTTAGCTCGAAAAATGCACTTTTAACGAATCTCTCTCACACCAACAAAATGCGATGGATTTTAATCGCATTTTGTCTAACGGTTTTTTGAACCTTTAGAAAACGATCGCTTAAAGTTGGAATAATTTGATATATCAGGATATCACAGATTTCTTTCAATCTTTCACAGTTTATGAGGGTCACTAATTCATTCAAGAAGCCAGATTTAGTTCAAACTCTCGGCTTATCCCTGAGTTATCAAATCCATAAATCAAGCTCGAAAAATGCACTTATCAACAAACATTTCTCACACTAACAAAATGCGATGGATTTTAATCGTACTTTGTCTAATAGTTTTTTGAACCATAAGAAAACGATCCCTTAGAGTTGGAATAATTTGATATATCAGAATATCATTTCTGCTAATTTGGAGCAGTTAAATCACGGTACTGGGTAACCAACTATTCGAAAAAAGAAATAGAAAATAGCTTTTTGTAATTGCAAATATCTCCCGTGGAGAATATTGTATGTTGTGCAGAACCATATTTCTGAAGTTGTCCTAGCAAAAGAAACTTGACCTTGCCCACATTGTACGATTTTGTTAAGCCATTATAGGCCATCGAAGTTGACCTTTATATTACCTCTGCGAAAAAGACGAAAGAACAATTTTTCAACCGGTCACTATTCAAACTAAAACATTACAAATGTGAAGAAATTTGTATTCTCGTTAAGAAAAAAAGGACCATCTGCTATCGCACAAAATTTAAAAGCGATATTTCATCGTGTTGGGGCGTACGAAGTTGCGGAAGTTGCATATTCTTTCATTATTTTACGGAGGTGGGGGGGGGGAGGCAACATCCATCCAGGCGTATTTTGAACTTGTCGATTTATAGGAGAAAGCGCGATAGAACCTTTTGATAATTTTTGAAAAAGTTTCATCAATAGGTCCTTTAGGAAAAATAAAATGAACTAACAACTAACTGTCAGCGTATTCTCGATACTTATGGTCAGCGGCTCTTAAGAGTGCTGGGCTGAGAGCTTGGAAAGCGTACATTGTGGCGCACATTAGCTCACATCGTACGCTTGCCGAACAAGGGCAAGTGTTTTGTTTTGTTTTGTTTTTTACTGGCACAGCTTCCAAAATATTGTTCTCAACGAGTTTTAACAGAAAAAATTTGTACTTCTTAACTGAGTGGTATATTAGGGCCTGACTGGAAAATTTTGGCTTGAGGTCACGTGCGACATCCTCGCGCCATAATTAAGTGCCAATTATTTTCCCGTCTGTCCCGCCCAAACTCAGTCAGTGAGCATTTTATCATATGACCGCTATGTGTTCAAAATTGCAAAAATCTTGTTTTAACACGATAGACGGATTCACTCAGGACAGCTACAAAAGCTAAATTTAGCATCTTACCTCAAGGATATGATGGGGGAACTCTAATACTCCAGGGATAAGCCAGGAGCCTGAACTACTCTGGATTCTTGAGTAACTTAGTGACCCTCCTAAACTGTGAAAGTTTGACGGAGAAATCGGTGGGATGGCTTTTGTCTGATGAACGCTTTAAGACATCTTCAGCTGATAAACCGTGAACGCAACCTTTGTAACAGTGCTGATGAAACGTTTGTCTTCAACAGCTACAACAGCGCTAATAATAGCTGGAACACATCCACTACATGTACAAGACCACTGATGAACGATTGAATACAACCGCTAGAATACCGCTGAGGCTAATGGCAGAATGCAAATTCTCTGACACGAACGGGCTTCCAAACTCCTCGTGTAGAGCTTTTTGTATTATTATGATCAGGCCGGTGAACTGACTCGGAACAACATTCCTGAATTACAACATGAAGTATCGAGTTTGCGACTTTGTGAAAACAATTAAGCAATCGTGCCTGTCCAAATTTTCAGCTGAGCCACTGATATCTGTTCATTTTACTTATTTATGTGTAAACTTCCAGACTGTTTTAAGTTCTTCCAGAACTCTCAACAAAAATTTAATAACACATCGTATACTTACTAAATTTTCATTTGAGCCACGAACACAGATTTTATTTTAACTGTCAGCTATTAAAGAGTGAACCTTTGCCCAGTAACTCCCCTTCATGAGTTTTTCATCCGAGTCTGATGGAATACATCAAGATGTGACAAATGACTTTTATTTTAGCCAAATAAAAAAAGAAATCACAGCGTTATCATAGCGTACTCAGAAGCGTTAATACAAGCAAATACTCTTGGTGGTAGATACTGTAACTTGTTGCTGGACAGGTCCTTATAGTCAACAAGTCAACCGCAAATAAGCGCATTCTTAAAGATGTTGTGGAAACTGATGCTTTCTTGGAAGAATATATACTCTTATTTCTTGAAGGTCCCTGTAACCGCCTTAAGCTTAGAAAACTCGACTTTTTCATGTCCCTAAAATTCAAATCAATGAGTGACTGATTATCGAGCCTTAGGGATTATCTATAAGAGGCTTGATGTCCTTCCACGATTTGCTTTCGACCCTCTTGACATTGTTCACAAATATTAATGTTCATATAAAAACTTCGGCCATCATGAAGATGGCTTAGAACGCAGCTTTGCTAAACAACAGCTAAACTCTGTTTAAATAGCCTGCCTTCTAAATTCGATTGAAGAGCAGTATAAAAAAGGTGGTTCCAGACACTTCGCCGAACAGGGGAAGGGGTTATTAAATGCTGCTATTTTGTCTGTTAAGAGAAATAAGACAAGCTACTAGAACATAGGGAAATACTTAAAATATACAGTTTAAGGTGGCTGAACACAGTTTTTGATACCTTTGTTTCTTTCACTATTTTCTCAAAAACCCTCGATCTCTCTCGGTCGCCAAAACTGGCAGCAAGCAAGTTAACAACACAAACTTTGGATTTTTGAAAGTTAAGCTGACGTAGGTATCGTTGTCATGGCGACATAAATAGATATAAAGAGGGAAATAAAATCGGTTTTGTTTCTTTGTGGAAAATCTAGTCATTACATTTTCTTTATAACTTGCATGCAACGAGCTTGTAACGATACTCACATGTTAACACCATTTTGATAAAAATTTAACAGAGAGATCTTCCATTGTCCCTTGTTGAAGGTTCACTCGGTTTTCTAGAATTTTCTTTGTTTAAAATCAATCTTTTTCAATACTCCAGCTACTTATCTCCTTAAGTATTTCCGTGCCAAATTTCGTGAGATTCTAATGAGTGGTTCTCAAGAAATAGGCATATTTCCGAGAAAGCAATTTTTCATTCAATCGCAATTCTTTTACTTACTACACATGTGCTGCATTTAACTGGGTTCTTTCAGTAACGACGAAAAAGCTGAGAATTGCTGGGTTCTTTGCACCGTAAATTTATACTAACATATCTTTGTAAGAAAAGATTAAAGCCCTCAATACACTGCGCCAGCTATAGAGAAAAATAGCACAGATAGTGCGGGTACTTGTTGTGTAAATAAAATGACCGCTCTATTGACGGCATGTTTGTTTTTTACAATCCTTGTTCGTGCGCTGAGTTGCACCAGCAAAAGCGTGCGCGAAAACTGTGTTCAGCCACCTTAAGTGCCACTCCCGCTAGAAGCGGGTCCTCTCGACTGCGCGGCAATAAAAATTTTCCTTAATTTTTTCCCTATGAAACGGGTTTAGGACACTTGTATCAAAAACAGTTTGGTTGTTTTTCAATTCTCTTTTTTTTGCCTCGCCACAAGCGAAAATGAACTTTTGGCTAGACCACCCGTGTAAACAACGATCAAAAATGTAAATTTCACGGCTTTTGTCGAGCGCGCTGCGACTGCGGTAGTGTAGCTCACGGAATTCTCTCTTGCTTGAAGTTACTAGCTATATTCTGTCAGTTCACAGACAAAATATGCAACCTTCCTTTGAAATCATTTTCATACCAAAGTGATCCGAAGAGACCCTTCCCCTCGACATTAATTTGAATATCAAAAATGAACCAATTTAAAACAAAGAATTCTCAAGATTTAGGCTCAAATAGGGCTAAAAATACATATCGTAGGATAGTTTATACACCAAGGAGGTCATCAATTGTTTCAAACCTGCGGGTATCTCTCTAGCTTTCATCCACCATCCTCTTGAAAACAACGCAAATCAGTGTCTTTACTTAATCGCGCACGTGTCAAAGGTCATTCGCATAATTCTAAAAAATGACGGATAAGTCGTTGACCGTTTAAATTTCGTTTGTTTGTCTTCTACGCTAATTATATTAGGTTTTCATAACAATTGGATGGAAATAAATTGCGAGTCGTCCTAAAACGTTGCATAAACGTGATCAGTCGTAACGCTTGCGTGAAAAGGTAAGCAAAGGGCGATCGGAGGGCGCTTCTTCGATAATTTTCCTTGAATCAGGTCAAAAGCCACGTACAGAGTGGAGAAGATCAAAATTAAATAATCAAATTTGGTCATTTCAGACATAAGGTGTCGCTTAAAAGGACACACAAACAAGTTAAAACATGTATGTTACGGTGTTATCTACAAAAGAACCTTCTGCAAGAATTCTTGCTGTTTCTACCGAGGTTTAGCACACGGAATGCAATCAAAAGGCCCTCTTTTCTGAACATTTGCTGCCATGATTAGAGATTTTACGTTGTTACTGTCCACAAAGTTCTTGAGGGACAAGCTTAATCATTCCTTAGGAGGCAAACCCGGCCTGGTATGTTGCGTGACGTGACTATGCTTACTTTTTATTTGTTCCATGACTTGTTTCACGGATATGTAAATTGAAACTTAAAAGTAATTCACGTAACGAATTAGACCAAAAGTAATAGATGGACTGAAATAAAAGAATTGGGGACGGTAATTGAGCTTACATTGGTCTACCTCCCCCCCCCCCCCTGAAGATTCTAGCATACCTCTCTCCAGCCCTCTCGCTTTGGATGTCTTTTACCCATATGTTGTTTAGCCGAGAGGAGAGGATCCTAAGTTATTGATATGTTTTGAGAAATTTATCGCAAAAAATGTCTACTTGTTTCATGGAAAGCAAGGATTGTAGTGGATGCGGGTATTTAAGCGGAGCTTTTGTCCTGATATCTCTCCTGGAATGCAAGGACGACGTATCAAGTCATTTGAAGTACCATCTATCCAGCGAAATCCTCGAGTACGAGTCAATTTTGCTTCGTTCAGGTCATTTTGGCTCCGAAAAGGAAAAAATAAAGCGGAAGTTTGCATGTTCTAAACATCGGAACGTTTTGGGAAAACACTGGAAATGCGGTAAAAGTACTTGTCAGCATCAAGAGCACAAAGGGAAATATGAGGCAGTGAAAGGAGGCCGAGTATTCACCGCCAGACTGGCTAGAGATGTTTTAATTTCGAAATTTTCCGAATGATAGTTCCAGTCGGATCACGTGAGTACTATTTTCAACTCCTTGAATGCGAAGGTTATTATTTTATTAAAAATTGATTTGTGAGGGCCTAGCTACAGCAACAGGTGGAGTCTCCACAAGATTAAAAGACAATTTTTTTCATGACAAAATTCTATCTCTTTTTTTTGCATCCGCTCAAGTTTAATACGGCTTTGTTTAATTACTCGATTTTGTCCAGTTGTCATCCAGGAAAAATTTGTCGGCGGCGTGGTGGGAGATTTGCCCGCCAGAGCCAAAAGCTTTGGAGTCGAGACAAACCATTCGCAATTGTAAAGTGTTGGTAATGACAGAAAATATTTCGAGATAGACAACTTTCATGTTGGTGCGGTAGGCCAAAAAGTGTTCAAAGTTAGAAGCCGTTTTACAAGGAAAATTTAATTACGCCTTGCGATTTAAATAACGCTACTAACGTTTGCAACAGAGTGAAAAAATATCCAATTATTTGCTCTTGATACAAGTAATTAGAGAGGAAATAATTTGAATATATCAATAAAGTTGAAATGGTAAATTGACTAGCGTTACGATTATAAAAAAATAAAGCTGACGTTTCGAGCGTTAGCCCTTCGTCGGAGAGAATAGAGAAATTGTGGGTTGTGTGTGCTTTTAAAGGCGGAAAAGGAGCTACATGATTGGTGGGAACATGGCAACGAGAAAAACACGATTAAATTAGTGGAATGAAAAGCGTTCATTGATACCTCTGGGATTTAGACTGCCGGTTTGAAAGATGAGCTTTTGTTCAAGAGTTTTCCGGCTTTCCGTGCCACCTAATAGTAAGGAAAGACCGCAGATTGCCATGTGTTGCTTAGAATGGTTAGGTGAATTAAAATGTCTAGCGACTTGTTTCGATGTGTCCTTGTCATTCCTCTCCACGTCGCGAAGGTGTTCTCGGAATCGGTCACCAAGTCTTCTGCCTGTTTCGCCGATGTAAATATTTTGCAATAAGGGCAAGTTATGCAATCGATTACATTGCCGGAGGTGCACGTGAAGTGATCGGTGATCTTAATGGATCATTTGGGTCCCGATATTTTCTCAGTGTTGTGAATGAAAGGGCACGTTTTGCATCGTAATTAGAGAGGAACAGGGGTAAGAACAAGAATAGGGAAAGGATGTCCATATGAAAATTGCAATGAATAAAAAGGAATAATAACAAAAAAGAGCGAGAGAGAGAAAGAGAGAGAAAGAGAGAGAGAGAGAGAGAGAGAGAGAGAGAGAGAGAGAGAGAGAGAGAGAGAGAGAGAGAGAGAGAGAGAGAGAGAAAGCGAGAGGGGGGAGCTAATTTTTTTTAATTTTTTAGTCATAGACTGGTGAGAAGCACTTCTGCGAACAGTAGTTGCAAAATTTCTTGTATTTTCCAACGCGTTTCGTCTAACTTTCGTAGAATTTCTCGGGTAGTTTTACAAGTGTGACTAAACGCCTGTATTTATAAGCCAAAGTTACAAGGGCCAATGACCGTAAAGGCCTGGCCGGACTTCCGAACAGAAACAGGCGAAGTTGTGAAAAATTTTACACGTGTAAGGCAAGGTGAGAAAAATATTTTGGGGGCTACGGTCTTAGCTAAAACCGTGGCCCCCAAGGAGAAGTGTACGACAGTTAGACGAAACACGTAGGAAAATAGAAAAAGTTTTGCCACTACTGTTAGCAGAAGTGCTGCTCACTAGTCTATAATTAAAAAATTAAAAACCTGTAAAGACCTACAATGAGGTTATGACAAGGTCTGCCTCACTCACAGGGCAAAAAGTAGAACCGGTTTCTTCTGGGCTTTAAAAGGAATGGGAATAGGTAACAACAAATGAAAAAGCCCTATGTTTGGATCACGTGGAAGAGACATGTCGTGCTCTTTGCATTGTAATCGCTCCAAAAGACAGCGAAGAGTTATTGCAAGCATTCAAGGCTCCGATAACAAATGAAGTTTGTTCGGGTGACTTGAAGTCGCTGATAACCGCATACAAACAGGGACCTTCGAGGAACCTGAAAACGCAGATCTTGATGATATATGCAACGAGCTCTTCAGCGAAATTCTTAAAGAAAATGCACCAGGCATCTGAAAAACTGAGCGATCGACAAATTAAGAAGGCAAGGGCTCATGCCAAAAATGTCGAAGCTGGTTTCAACGTCATCAAACTGCCACACCGCAGAGTCCGAATAGACCTAGTGAAACTTGATCATTTTCTGTCTTTTGTAGACCAACCATATTTTAAAAAGGTGTGGCCTATGGAACAAGGACTTTAAAACTTCACTCTAGTGATCGTCTTGTCCTGCCAAATGTCATCAGAATTGCTGGACGATCAACGATGATTAAACAATCTTTCAGTTAAGCACTGTTGCGAGGAAGTCTTTGACCACCTTGGAAAATCAACGCTTTACAGAATTTTGCAAGCAGGGGAGCCCTCTCAAAGGCGATCCCTTCAAGGGCTAGACAACACTGTTGCAAGCGGAGCGGAAGGGTTGAAAGCAATGCACAAGATAGTGGAGGAATTGGAAGAGGGCGGGGCAACTGCAAAGTGGTGTGAAGACGTTCGGAAGAATCTGAAGGATGCAAAGCAATACCTGAAGACAGCGTATGGGATGCACTGTCAAGAGGATGGCAGTCTTTGCCATGACCATTGTATGCGTGTATGCGTTTTTCTCTAAGCGATCCCCAAAACCCCGGGTTTCAAGGAAGTTGTTCTCATGAACCTCAAGCTAGTTGTGATAGTTTCGAAAGTTTGAAATCCGTGATTTAGGCAATCGGAAATGAAACTGAATAATAATGAAACGATAAGTTGTCGCCAACAGAAATTAAAGGAGGACTGATGATTATAGACTGCCTATTTACTGCCATTGTGAGGTCGGTGTTATACGAATATCACAGAGCCTTAATGCGGGTTTAGGTGGAATTTATTGTAATACTACCAAAATCCTCCGATTCCCTCCTGTACCCCTCCCGGTTTATAACCAATGACCGGTCTCTAGCTTATAAAGGCTGATAGTTTCGAAAGAAACTGTTTGGGACTGCGTCGGTGGGGGTAACGAAATAATTTGGATATATCAACAAAGTTGAATTGGTAAATTTGCCACCGTTACGATTACAAAAGCTGACGTTTTGAGCGTTAGCCCTTCGTCGGAGCGAATAGAGGAATTGTGGGTTGTGTGTGCTTTAAAGGCAGAAAATGGAGCTACGTTTTTGGTGGGAACATGGCAACGAGAAAAACAAGAATAAATTAGTGGAATGGAAAGCGTTCGTTGATCCTTGTGGGATTTAGACTGCCAGTCTCTAACTTAGACTGATTGCATCGCGAAATGCCTCATACATTTCAAGATAAAAGTATTCAGACAAAAAGATTTAGCCTAGTAATAGTGGGAGATGTGGCGGGTGGATTACTAACGTTTCGCTCTTATTAACTGCTTGGATATCATTATCATCAACAAATTACCTCAAAGCTGAGAAGTATGTCACGGAAAGTCTGGACTACCATTTACGAAATTATCTTTATGCAGGAGGTTGTTTTGTAAATAACACGGTAACATACGTGTATTTTAACTTGTTTGTGTGTCCTTTTAAGCAACACAGTGTGTCTGAAATGACCAGAGTGCCAAATTGTATTGTTTCATTTTGATCTTCTCCACTCTGTACGTGGCTATTGACCTGATTGACTTCCCAGTTAAAGGATAGTGCCAACTTAGCAACAACGTGGTACAATTCTAACTTATTGGCGGGAAACCTCAAAAAGTACCAAGTTTTGAACTTGGGCTCCACTCAAAATGACAGCAATATTTGCGTGAATGATGTTGTGATTGAAACTAAAGATAATATCATACTTCTAGGAGTAGTGTTAGATTCTAAGCTAAATTTCTCTGAGCATGTAATCTCTGTTTGTAAAAAAGCCAGCCAGAGAATTGGTGTTCTAATGAGACTACGTAATTTAATTCCCATGAAATCTAAGTTAATATTATTCAAAAGCGCGATATTACCATTCCTCACGTACTGTCACCTAGTGTGGCATCTTTGTAAAGCGAGTGACACTCGAAAGCTTGAAAGACTACAAGAAAGAGGACTTAGAGCGGTTTTCAAGGATAATAATTCTAGTTATGAACAACTATTAGAGAAGGCAGATCTGCCAACACTACTAAATAGTCGCTTACAGGATCTGTGCATACTTATGTATAAAGTAAAACATAAACTGTGCCCTGCATATATAAGTAACATCTTTAAAGAACCAAATAGTAATTACAATCTGCGGCAAGCAGATTTCTCTATACCTAGGTATGAGACAGTCACCTATGGCAAGCACTCTATTAGATATTTAGGGCCTAAGCTATGGACAAAACTACCCAAGAGTATCAGGGACGTCACAACCCTAACGTCGTTTAAAAGCAAGATACGCCAACTCAATATAAGTGAACTTTTAGATGATGGCTGCGCAGGCTGTAGCCTTTGTTCATTTTGACTTCTGTGTGTTTTTACTATAAATCTCTTAATAAGTTAACTATAGATATTTTATCTACTACTGTATTTAGTTTGTATATTCTCCCCTAATTGGTGTCCCCAAATTAGTAAGGGATTCGTTCCCTGGCTAGACGGTTTTTTGACACTTTAATAAAGTTTCTACTACTTCTACTACTACTACTACTAAATTACCGAGGAGCTTCTGATCGCCTTTGTTTACTTTGTCGTGCAAGCGTTACGACTGATCATGTTTATGCAACGTTTTAGGACGACTTGCTTTTTTTTCCATGCAATTGTTATGAAAAGTTAAAATACTTTACGTAGAAGATAAACAAATAAAGTTTGAACGGTGGAAGACATATCATAGATCATTTTTCAGAATTATGCAAATGAGCTTTGACACGTGCGCGATTAAGTAAAGACATTGATTTGCGCTGTTTTCAAGAGGATGGTGGATGAAAGCTAGAGAGATACCCACAGGTTTGAAACAATCGGTGACCTCCTTGGTGTATAAACTATCCTACGATATGACTGTTTAGCCCGATCTACTCCTGCATTTTGAGAATTCTTTGTTTTAAATTGGTTAATTTTTGATATGCAAATTAAGGTGGAAGGGAAGGGTCTCTTCTAATCAAGCTGGTATGAATAGGATTTCAAGTGAAGTTTCCATATTTTGTATGTGAACTGAGTGAACATAGCACTTGAAGCAAGAGAGAATTCCGCGCGCTCGACAAAAGCTGTGAAATTTACCCTTTCGATCGTTCTCTTTTAAATCGTTCTCTTTTGGTCAAGCCAATAGTCAATTCTCGCTTATGGTGAGGCAAAAAAAGAGAATTGGAAAACAACCCAACTATTTTTGAAATGTATGTCCTAAACCCTTTTCATAGGAAAAAAATGAAGGAAAATTGTTTTGGACGGGAAGTCGAGAGGACCGCTCTTAGCGGGAGTGGCACTTAATTATGCTGATAAAGGAACTAGAGTTGGGTGATCAATGGAACAGTGACTGACATTGTGAAAAAAATGGTTTTTTACTCTGTATCAAAACAGATGATTCAGTCAGGTTTTTTTATTGTAAAACTTTGACAGAAAGCTTTAGTACAAACATGCTCTGTCGATTTAAATCGTTCGCTCGCGGCAGTCAAGAAAAACATCCACTAAGGGTTTGAAAGAAACTTTGTTACAGCGTGCTGAATTGTTCATGCACGTACATTTGTGAAAATTCGGGTGTTCGAAGCGTCAGCAAATAAGTCGCAAACGCTCCTTTTAAAAAAAACATCATGTTAAAGAATAATGTTGATCCGTTGTGATTAATATAAATTGTAATTCGGATAAAGAGAAACTCCACGACTATAACATTCGCAAAATGCATAACAAATAAACAATTCACAAGCTCCTTATTGATATAGTTTATGCGATGCAATTTTTAACATTATCGAATGTCTTCATTTCCACTTCTGAAATTTAAACCAGTTTTACTAATTTCCAATGATCCTAAGGCGCAATAGTATCGTTTATTTAGTCTTTCTGAGATTGAAAACATCTGCACATCTAAGTATATTTGTAGAAGTAATAATTTCAAAACCATGGGGCCCGGATTTCGTTTAATAAGCTGGAATTATCAAATTTAAAAAAGTGTTTATTGATATTTTAACATAAACTGTAGGCGCTATCCTTTGACCCCCGTATGGTCCATTATTTAACATCTGAAGCTGTTTATGGAACGAACTAAATTGAACTCGCGTATTGAGAACTTGAAGAAATATTTGGAATCATCTCTATAGCGAGTATTCTGCCAACCTTTCTGTTCACATATTTCCACAGTTACCTTGTGAAACAAGAGGCTTTATGTGATCTTATATGAACGAGTTTGATACAGTTAGAAAGCAGCGGCTCCTCGGTGATGTTTGGCTCTTTAGTTAGCCTCTGGTCAATTGATTGTTTTCCCTTTCTTTCTTTTATTCTTAATCAACCTTGGTTTACAGTAAAAGAGGCTTACTTACAGCTTTAAGCTTCCCCAGCGAGGAATCCTGATGCCGGCAAGCACTCCTGGCGGTAAATCCTGTAACTGGTTATTGGACAGGTCCCTGAAATCAATACGGCACCTCAGCGAAGCGTGACTCTGCTGTCTAAAATAATGTTTTCCATGGACAATATCTTGAAAGCATACGATACTTTTTCAAGATACTATGAACATTTTCTTTTTCCCCAAATACATATTAATGAATAGTTATTAACTTAGTTTGTCTTTTCTCTACCCTAGAGATCCTAACGCGAAATAAAATACCTCAATCAAGTGGCAAAAATTTCACATTTCACATTGGCTTTCTGAGCAGTGGCGCAATTTTTAAAGAGGGCGAATACATGCAGTGCTTGACGAAAATTCAACGGAATCACAACTTGAAAGAAATGGAGAACATTGAACTTTTTAGATCATCTTTTGTTAAAATCTTTTAGTAGCTTAGCTGGTCCTATATTCCAACCGTTCAATGAAACGCGAAGTGACCAGGAGTAAGTCGAAAGGGTAAGCAATTAAGGACCTAAGGGAGTCTTTCGGAGTTGATAAAGGTGGAGCAGATGAACAGGAACGTAAATATTAGCATATGCAGCAGGAATATCGTTTACATTGTGGGTTTTTTAGTGGCGGCTGTCTTCATGCAGTCCAGAGAAGTGTTTTAATGATTGCATTCAAGCGATTTTGAGCGTTTTTGTGGCAACTGACGTTGAGCTTTCATCAGCGGCGTTATGGCTGTTGTCTTCTTTCTTCGACTATTTATCAATGGTTTTCCACTGGTTGTCTTCAAGCGTTCATCAACACTTCTAAAGCGTTTGTCACTAGGCCTCTATCATCGCTGTTGAAGCGTTTACATTCAACCGTACCTAAACGGTTTATTAGCCGTTGTCTTCAAGCGGTCTAACAGCGGATGCACTTCTGAAGGTTTTTTTTTTCTTTATAGGATTTTCCAAAACGTTAATCAGCAATGTTGTAAAACTGTATTCAAGCATAAATCTGCGGACGGTGTTGAAGCGGAGATATCCCGGCAACCGTTATTCTGTATCGTTTTTATGGTTGTAATTCAAGCGTTCATCAGCGCTGTGGTTTTCATACAGGATTCACCAGGCGTGTTGTAATGCAGGTCTTCAAGTGTTCATTAGCGATGATGTGGCGCGTTTTAGTTGTCGCCTTCTAAGGGTGTTACAGGAGTGCACCTGTGAGCTGTTTTGTGGAGGATGTCTTTAAATGCTAATCCCTGGAAGTTCTTTTTACTCATTATAAGGGTAGTTTTGGATGGTTGTATTGCAATTGCTACGACACCGCTGATGAACGGTTTAAGAGTTTGTCTACGAGAGTGCCGGGCAGGCGTGACACATGCCATCTAACAGATTTCTTTTACACTTTCACAGATTTAGTTCGAACTCTCGGCTTATCCTGAGTTATAAGAGTTCCCACATCAAATCCCAAAATTTAGCTCGAAAAATGCACTTTGACGAATCTCTCTCGCACTAACAAAATGCGATGGATTCTAATCGCATTTTGTCTAATGGTTTTTTGAACCTTTAGAAAACGATCCCTTAACGTTGGATTAATTTGATAAATCAGGATATTATTTCTGCAAATTTGGAGCAGTTAAATGTACTGAGTAACCAACTATTCGAAAAAAGAAATAAAAAATGGGGTTTTTGCAATTGTAAATATCTCCAATGGGCAATATTGTATGTTGTGCAAAACCATATTTCTGAAGTTGTCCCAGTAAAAAAAATTGCCCTTGCCCACATTGTACGCTTTTGTTAAGCTCTCAGGTTCAAAGGAAAAGTTATTCAAGGCCTGGATGCCAGCTATACAGTGTTTCTTTATATTTTAGGAAGAGTCTTGAGTTTCTAGCACTCTTTCGCCCCTCCCCACCCCCTCCCTCCGTACTTCTCAGTTGAATCTTTGTGGCATCGTTTCAGTCGTTCCCCCATTTATGAATCGCTTCATTAGACTTATAAGTGTGGCAAAAATCTTTGCTGGCTTGGAGATCCCCGAGGTCGCACAGGTCCATATTTTCCGAGACGAGAAGCTACGTTCATCTCTTTGATAAATGTACGCAAACTTGGTTTGCCGTGACATCCATCCTGCACGCTTGTTACTTTAAAATCCAGTTATCCTAGACTTACCGAAGGTTTCTTAAGATCTAATTTTTTGTTATGATAGCCCGAACTCTTTTCAACCTGGACGCTTTGGGGCAAAGATAGAAAATCAGAGGAATTCGACTACAAGGATAAAGCTTTAAGGTGATGTAGAATATGATCTGTAAATATATATGGCAGACCCCTTTATAGGCCATCGAAGTTGATCTTTATATCACCTCTGCGAAAAAAAGGACCATCTGCTATCACAAAAAATTTGAAAGCGGTATTTCATCGTGTTGGGGGCGTACGAAGTTGCTGAAGTTGCATAATTTTTCATTATTTAATGGGGGGGGGCAACAGCCATTTAGGCGAATTTTGAACTTCTCGATTTATCGAAGAAAGCAAAGCGCGATAGAACCTTTTGATAATTTTTGAAAAAGGTTCTACGAAATTTTGTAACTGTCGACGGTTTCTCAATATTCATGGTCAATGGCTTTTAAGTCTGGTCGGCTGAGAGCTTGGAAAACGTACAATGTGGCGCACATTAGCTCACAGTGTACGTTTACCGGGCAAGGGAAAGCGTTTCTTTTAACTGGGAGTTCCAAAATACGGTTCTCAATTACTTCCAACGGATAAATACTGTACTTATTAACCGAGTTGTAAGGCCGCACGGGAGAATTTTGGCTTGAGGTCACCCGCGACATCCTCGCGCCATGACCGAGTGCCAAATATTTCCCGTCCGTCCCACCCAAACTCAGTCAAAAAGAATTTTATCATATGACTGCTATGTGTAAAAGTTCCGAAAATTTTGTTTCGACCAGAATTGGACGCGATAGACGGGTGCACTCAGGACGACTACAAAAGCTAAATTTAGCATTTTACCACAGGGATTTGATGGGGGGGGGGGGGGGGGGGACTCTGATACGCCAGGGATAAGCCAGTAGCCTGACCTAATCGGGAGTTTTGAATAACTTAGTGACCCTCCTAAACTGTGAAAGTTTGAGAGAAATCGGTGAGATGGCATGTGTCTGAGGAACGCTTTAAGACATCTTCTTCAATACAGCTGATAAACCTTGAACGCAACCGTTGTAACAGCGCTGATGAACGTTTGTTTGCACTGAGCAACAACACCGCTAATAAATAATGGTAATTGAACTGAGTGGAGTGCAATTGCGGCTGGAATCATATGCGTGATTTCAAAATCGAATGAGCGCGTAGCGCGAGTTCGATTTAAAATCGCAAGTATGATTTCAAACCAAACTTGCACGACACGAGGTTCAACTACCACTTTATTACATCCATTTTGGAATCACCTAATTGCAAATACAGGACTTGGTCAATTCAAATATTTTATTGATGCAGTACTGAGCCGGTTTTCAAATAAAAAGTGGAGCTGGAAATGCTTTTACATCTTATTTTGTATGCAAAACAGAAATGTGTCAAAAAACTCAGTCAAGTGTAAAGTGATGCGATTTAGAGCAAAAAATGATGCGATTTGGGAATAAATCGCACCAATTAGAGCCAATCAGATTACAGGGACCACCAGAGATTTCAAAATGGATGTTACAGTAATAAAAGCTGGAACATATCCACTACAAGATCACTGATGAACAATTGGATACAACCTCTATAATACCGCTGGAACTAATGGCACAATGCGAAGTCTCTGACACTAACGGCCGAGCTCATCGTGTAGAGCTTTTGTCTTAATTCTGATCAGGACAGTGAGCCGACAGGGAAGATTATTCCTGAATTACAATATGAATACTGAGTTTAGTGTCGAGCCATTTTGCTAAAACGTAACTGTATGTTTGCGTTGCTGATAATATAGGGCGCATTGCCAACCGATCCTTGTGTGTCTTTGATAAGCCATATATACAAATGCGCTAATCTGGAGCCTGTAGGGCGGACCGTATCTGCAATAGGTTTGGGTAGAATTCTACGAACGATAGACTATAATTCTTTCTCTTTCTGTAGAAGAGGGTGATAATATGTTGGTGGTCTGCCTCTACCCGAGGGCCTTTCGAGAGGAACCGCCCGAAATTTGCTTGAATCATTGATCGATGCTTCAGATAACAGTCGTAGATATTCGGACTTGTCTATTACGACCACTCCTGAACCTTTATCTGGTTTCGTGATGACGATGTCGTCTCGTTGTTTTAATTGATCGATAGCAAGCAGAAGTGTCTTTCGGTGCTTTGCGCTGGATGTAGTTCAGTGCTACGGATCGTAGGGTTGCAGCCGCCAACTCTTTCAAATCATCGTTTCCGAGATGAGGTTCAAGGCTCCAGTAGGCCTTCTCAAAGCTGGCTTTCCCTTCAATCGATGACACCCGTTGGGGAAAGGCAAATTTCAAGCCCCCACACAAGACCAGTTTCTGGAAGAAAGGGAAATTGTAGGACGATATGTTCTGTATATGCTCATCAACATCCGTTTCTTTGTACAGTAGCCTTGCGATCTTCTTTGTGTGAGTGCTCATGACCTCCTGATAGTGTTTGTTTCTAAGGTTGACCATTGTGCTTAAAGACTGGAGGCATAACGGAACAAACTGCCGCTTCGGCGAATCTCGTCGTGGACGGAGTTGATCTCGTGCTTGAGAGATGCACTTTGTTTGATCTTTTTTTTAAGCTCTTCTGAGTTAACATTCCTTCCGAGGGCTTCCGATGACTGCTTCCATTTAGAGCTCCTTCCTTTGTCAATATTGGCGAATGTTGAAGTGAGATCAAAGTTCTG
This sequence comes from Stylophora pistillata, assembly GCF_964205215.1. Taxonomy (NCBI): domain Eukaryota; kingdom Metazoa; phylum Cnidaria; class Anthozoa; order Scleractinia; family Pocilloporidae; genus Stylophora; species Stylophora pistillata. Next base: position 37,356,109 of record NC_142519.1, on the reverse strand, counting down.
ACAGAGTCGAAGAAATTCAATCGAACCATCGCAGTTGATCTGTTTCTTACTAGACTGTTCAAGTCTTCTAAACGAGTGTAGTTGATTATCGCGTTTTAAAGTCCGTATGAAAAGAGATTTCTTAAGACATAAAACTGTAAAAGCGAACGATAAAATCTGACGTTTCGGAGTAGCCATGACTCATATCAAGGAAAATATGAAAGATCATGCAAATTGCAAGTTATGAAGCATTTTTGGCGCGAATAATTAACATAACAGGGTGCGAAGATCATAAAAATATTATAAAAATACTTTCGCACGAATGGAGTCTGATTGCACATTAAGATTTGGCTTTAACCCTCTTATAAAAAGCATTTCGTACACTAAGCAGTCAAATTTGTTTCTGCATTTCTTAAGCACTTCGAAACGCTTTTGGAGGTCCTTGGGCATTGTCTTGTGCTTGTTCTTACAGTGTTTGGCAATGGCGGAGGATTGTTGTTTATGTCCTTTTACACGATTATGTAAATGACCGCGTGTAACCTACATAACCCGCATCACACAGGTTACATTGAAAACCGTAAACAACACACTGCTGATTTACAATTGGTGGCTTTGATGTGGTAAATAACTTTTTTTTCAGACAAGAAATAAAGAACACAGCGTTATCCTTGCATCTTCGGCAGCATTGATGCCAGCAAACGCATTTGGTGGTAGATTCTGTAAATTGTTGTTGGACAGGTCTCTATTCTTAACAAGTCAACAGAACAAAGCGTATTCTTAGAGATGTTGAGGAAACTGATACTTTCTTAGAAGAGTATATATTCCTATATCTTGAAAATGCTCGTAACCGCCTTAAATTCAGCCTACGCTTTTCATGTCCCTAAAATTCAAATCATTGAGTAACTGATTATCGGTAGCTGAGTGTACTTTTATTAAACTAACGATTCCATTAGCTGAAAGGGCAAACACTGTGGAATCCTAAGATGGACTTTTATGAGAATGGTGGGTGAATGACAGTCATTCTCAACCTGAAGCACACGCTCAGCACTTCAGTTTCTTGATGTTACATTGCAGTGAGTGTTTCAAGCTCCTGCCGGGGTGAAAATATTTGAAAGAGTGCTCATCCATAGCACTTCGTAAAAGAAAGCCGCTAATTTTCCGAAAAGCACGTGGATGCACTCGGAAGACGACATCGGAAAGTAACAACACGTAAGTTACATCAATTGAGAATGATTTTGACGAAATAGCTGTGTTCTCTCCGTGCATTTTCTAGCCAGTCTACAGTTTTCATTCAGCTTTATTTTGTTCACTGATCCTCCCGTGAAGAAACCAGACCTCAAAGAAGCCACAGGAGCCGGCTTAGAAAATACTTGTGACTGACAAAATTATTTTTGAATTAATAACGGTATAAAACAAGAGAAAAGACTGTTTTGAAAATACAGTATATTTTTCTGAATCCTTTTATCGTACATGAGCAAACTTTCATAGTATTCAGGAGCTAAAATTTGTCTCATCCACTCCAGATTGCAAGGGTGATAGACAACTCAGAGATAAAACATCGTAGAATCGGCTATTCAGTAAAATATGAACACTTATGATAAGAAGACCTCACCAAATATTCATTTGGGGAGAAATAGTGGAAATTTTTCATGTAACAGAAAAACTTAAATAACTAAAACTCCTATCGTTATACAACTGATTTACAAGGCTTTAACAAAAATGCAGCGATGTATTCTTAGGTACCGAGATCCTCTTCTTCCCATGGTTCCTTCAAAGTCTAAAATGTTGTCATTTGAGGCCTGGATGCTCAGCGATGACAACTCTCCGTAAGGTCATCATTTTTTCTCCATACATGTCTCGTAACAGTTCTTATATTGCGCTTAAAGCCTGGTAAATTTTGCCGAGTTTAGAGAAAAATAAAGTTAAATTGTAAGAAATGGGTATTGAATAGGCGCAAAAAGCTTAAGGGTGTTTAAAACAAAAACACAAAAACAACAACTACACACATCAAATTCCTGGGGTAAAAACTTATGTTTAGCTCGAAAAATGCACTTCCAAAAAATTTCTCTCACTCACACTGACAGAATGCGATGGATTTTAATCGCGTCTTGTCTGATATTTTTTTGAAACTTTAGAGAACGATCTCTTAAAGTTGGAATAATTTGAATAACTATTTCTACTAATTTAGAGCAGTAAACATCAACTTGGACTAACGCAACTATTCTGTAAAAAGCTTCATCAAAAATGTTCTTTGTGAAAAATAAAATGAACTAGGAAATTTTGCAACTGTCGGCGGTTTCTCGATATCTATGGTCAGTGGCTATTAAATTTGGTGGGCAGGGGGTTCTGGTATCAATAGCACTGTGAAAATTTTCTGACACTAAATGGGATGCTAAGCTCCTCATGTGGAGCGTTATGTATTATTCTGATCTATGATCGACGGTTTTCCGTTTAGTTGAGTCTTTTTAAACCTGCAGTAAGCCGGCACAGAATAGTGTTCCTTGATCACGATATGAAACACTGAGGTCTTGGAAATTTGTACCTCTCCAAATTTCCAGCAGTTGAGCCAATTATCATTTCATTTTCGTTATTCAGATTTGTAATAAGAATAAAAGAGAAACATTCCAGAATCGTTCTAAATTTGCAACATGGCATACTCTTTTACATTTGATCCCTTACGGAGTCTAAAACGCACTTGTTTGTTAGCTTGAGTTTTTACGTTGCCATGGTAATCCGATTAAAACCAATTTTTCCCCAAGTTACGAGGGTTTAATAGCAATACAGCACTGTGTTCCAAAGTACCAAAATCCCCTACTTCCCATGATCCGTTCCAGATTCTGAAATGTTTTCTTTTGACGCCTAGATGCTCAGTGATGACAACTTTGCACAAAATTTTGTTCACTGAGGTTTTGTAGATAAATGAACTTGTAATCGTTTATCTCACGATGTTTCATGAACGGCTTCAAAAAGACTTAGCCTGCAGCGGTCTGATCGTTTCATATATTTGAGTAAATTATTTAAGTATTTGAAACGATCGCTTGAAAATTACATCGGCTTTTTCTCGTCATTAAAAAAACCTCTTGTTAAAGCAGAATGTTGAGTCCTTCTGTAGTAACTGATATCATTTATACGATTCAGATGAAAGGAATCACGGGTATGACATCAGCATAATACGTGACAAAGTATATAATTCACAACATCTTGATACGATTTAAGTTATGCACCGTTAGTTTCATAACACTTTCGAAATTTGACGCTCTAAAATCTAACTTGCTTTAGTAATATTCAATGATCCCGAGGCCAGAAACTCAGTCTGATGTGAAAGTTCAAATCAGGCCTCTATACATCGGCATGTGGTCAAAAAATCAACACTAAACGTTCGTATGCTAAGGAAACGTCGTCCTTATAGATCTTCCAGCTGTTTTTTGTTATTAAAGGTTCCTGCTGACAAGTTCTGCAACTTGTTTTTGGACAGGTCCCTTGAAACAAATTAACAAATCAATCACCTAAATCAGTTACTCAACTGTGGACCTAAATTGCACAGCTTACAAAAAAATTAAGGAGTTATCCGTATGGTGCTTGTTGATTTGACTCGAAGTTTCACGCAAAATTGACCTTACTGTGAGTTTCTCCCTAAGGTAACGTGTGCACTTGAAATCATTAACTGTCTAAGTAGAGATTATTCTTCGAAAATACGAGGGCTTTTACCAATGCTTCTTCTGTTTGCTAGAACCAGCAGAAAGAAAATGAAATCTGCAATGGTCATGATGCAATGGGAAAACCCGAAATATTTTTTGGCTCTCTTAGAAAATTTTAAACACACGTAATATTACGTTTCCCTACACAATCAGGATCAGAAGCAAGTGTTTATCTACTTATAAATATGCTAAAGAAATGTCGTCCTTACAGATGTTCCAGCTTTGTGTTGTTACTAAAGGCTCCAGCTGGCAAGTTCTGCAACTTGTTATTGGACAGGTCCCTTGAAAAATATTAACAAATCAATTACCTAATTTACTTGACTGTGAACCTGAATTGCACAGCTTAAAAAAAAATTAATGACTTGTCTGGAGTGGTGCATGTTTACTTGACTCGGAGCTTGATGTACAAATGAACTTGCTATGGGCTTTGACCAATGCTTTGTCTGTTTATTAGAACCAGCGAAAAAAAAACCCATTAAATCTGTAATGATTATGATGCAAAGGGAAACACCCGAAATACTTTCTGAGTCTCTTAGAAAATTTTAAACGCATTTGATTTTCTCTACACAATCATGATGAGAAGCAAGTGTTTATCTTCTTATGGACTGATTTCAATGCAGCCCTCAGAGTTAATTCTGTCTCACTTTGTGCATCAGCTTTAAGTGAACTCTTTCCCGCGAATATAGAGATCAGCTCCAAAGCTCATTGGCTTGAACTGGGTCAAACATAAAAGGAGCGTTTCACTTGATCTTCAGGGTCAATGTACTGACATGTAGGGACAGGACCTGCGGAGGGTGCAGTGGGGAATCCACACCCACCAATTCGCTTAATAATGAGTGACGGTTGCAAAGAGAGTTAAAAATAAAACAAAATAAACAGAATCGAACCAAAGCAAATAATTGAGCCGCAATTACATTTCTAATTCTTAATTAAATTTATTCAATTGGTCTATCTCTTTAGCATTTACACATAATTTAACCATAAATACCATCTGAAAACTTTATTGATATTGATTTTGACAAGATTACGGCCTTGAATACTCTATTTCTTCTAAAAGCTCTAGTCAGTGAAAATCTAATATAACCACAAGGGGCTCAGATGATTCTGGAAGCGGTCATTCTCGCAGATGCAGGTTCACGGGAAGTGTTGCAGCCTACTAACAGGTGACACGTTAGGGTTCTCTTACAGTTTGACAGCAGTGATTCTCTGCAGTCCTTAGCGCTTCTGTAGCGGTCGATTTCAGGCGTTCCCTAATGTTTTACTAGCGAATAACGCTATTTGTTCCTATCTGTCTTGTCGCCGGATTCAACCCCTTTTTAGTGGTTTAATTTCGATTTTGTTGTCTCCATATATTCCTGAGAAGGTTTGCAATGGTTTTCATTCTTCAGCGGTGATGCAGCAGTTACTGAGGGACATTTCTGCGGTTGTTTTCGGGCTTTCTTAGGCGTTTTTTGTGGCAGTTGTCCTGATTGTGATCGTAAAAGCTGTGAACTGTTAACTAGCGTGTTTTTCAACGGTTACCCTCATGAGCGTTCACCAGTGCTTTTGTGGCGGTTGTCCTCAAACCTTCTGTGTTAATGCGCTTGTATTCAACCGTTCCTGCGCGGTTTTTTCACCGTTGCCCTCTAGTGTTTCTCATGCGACAATCTTCCAGCGTACGCAGTTTTTTAGAGGATTTTCGTCAGCGGTGTTCTGGCGGTTATCTTTAAGTGTGGTTTTCCAGCAGTTCTTTTCACGCATTCCTTGGCGTTGTTGGATAACCATCCAACACTTCTCAGTAGTTTTTTAAAAACATTTATAAGAGATTTATTAGCCGTTGTCTCCAAGAAGTTATCAGAGGCGCTGTACCGGTTATATCCAAGCATTCTTGGTGGTTTTGTAAGAGTTGTGTTCAACCAGTCATCAACAGCTTAGTAGCAGATATCTTCAAGTGGTGATCAGTGTTGTTGCTGTTGTGGCAGTTGTCTTTAATAGTTCGTCTGTAGTGGACTGTGCCATATCCATTTCTTGATAACCTGGGTGCAGCTATCATTAGCGGTGTTCTGACGAATGCCCTCAAGCATTAGCAGGGTTGCTGTAGCGGTTGTGTTGAAGGGTTCATCAGCGGTCTTGCATGGAGATCAATGTGTTTAATCCTTCATCAGTGACACTTTGTCGGTTTTATCTGATGGTTCATCAGCAGTGAGGTAGCGGTAGAATCGCGTCTCAGGGCTACATATAGGTTGTACGGATTTGATAAACATTGGCGGTAATATGTAAAGAAGGGCTGTTGGACCCCAGCGGCAGCCCACGAACAATCCAGGCTCTTAACTCGTATTCAAATGAGGCAGCTGTCAAAGCCTTGATAATCCTCCAGTCCATTTTTTTCTATCACAGGCACAGTGGTGGCCTTCATTTTGAGATTCACCAGCCGGCTCTTACCAATATACTAATGAGCGCCTGATGCAGACAACTTTGTATTACGCTGATATCGATCTAAGATCGACGATTTCCCTTTTAGGTCGGGTGTTTTTACACTGCAGTGATCTGACGCGGATTGGCGCTCCTTTACCACGATATGAAATAATGAGTTTGAGAAATTTACTGAAGTCGAAATCTCCAGCTAACCCCAATATTTTTTCCTTTTACTTATCTAGGCGTGTAAATTTGAAGTCCAATTTGCTTTATTTACAAAAAAAATTTTTTCTACCTTAAAGTCTGAAAGCGTCTGAAGAGGGCCAGTTAAACATAGTCCTGATGAACGAAAATTTTCCGTCTTTTTGGCTGATGATATCCTGCTTTGTCGAAGGTCATTTCGCCTGTCAGTGTTTATGTACTACGTTGAGTCTATTTTAACCAGAAGATTAAGTGCTCTGATACGGATAGTCCGAGATAGATATCTTATGAAAGTTTATTTAGTAAACTCAGAAATTTCATATCGCTTTAAGATTATCTCCGCCTGTAGCTCTTTAATTTTATATCCGGAAGACCTGTTCACTTTTGGCTGCTTAGTTTTGGACCACTGCAGTCAATACCAAAACACCAAATTCATACGCGTCCGGTCTCAGCTATTAATTTTTCTCCTCTGCTCCTGACAAAATCACGCCCTTGGCGCTTGTAGCATAGAACTTTTGTCACCAAACTCAAGACATTTTTGCTGGGTTGTAGTTTTTGATGTTTGTTGTTGTTTTCACCCATTTAATAGCTGTAATCTCCTCATACTTTCGGGAGTCATTGTGCTACCTTTGAATTCAAACAGAAACCAAATTTAAGGCTTTATATGGCGCGGATGCATACATAGTACTTACAGTTTTGCTGTAGCTCGCGGAATTTTCTTTGGAATTGACTTAAGCTGTTTTCCTTCACAACTAGCCGATACTAAGCCATTCATGTTACCTTTAAGGACTTTGCATTGACATGGTTGAGGGCACTCTGACAAACAAAAACAGGCCTCTATTACAATTGTTATTTGAATCATCTCAGTTTTTAATTGTTCATTTTTACTCAAAGATTTTATCAATTGAAAGCTGTTGAGTCAAATCGATGATGGTACGTTGCAAAATAAACCTCTGTTTAGCGGTATTCCTCAACATCATCTGAAACCAAAATGTCACCCATTGAAATGAAAGACATGATTTTACAAATGATTATGTTCCGCCTTAAGTGTAAAAAAAGCTCTTTTTACAATGACAGGCATAATTATTATTCCCCATTTATTAAATTTGATCTAAAATACAAAATTATTGAGATTTGTTAGGAATTGGGGGTATTCCTCATTATTTTCCGATTGATCTGCCCAAAGATAAGAATGACTTAGAGTAAGTAAACTTTGCTGTAAAAGTTTAATCTACCGAATATTACAATTCTCAATTTCCTCCTGTAATATGTACGTCGATCGCACGACATTCAGTTGGCCACCCTGAGCGTAAAATGGCCCTTGCTTTCTATAAAAATTTATTTAGTTCCGCGACCTTTGTCTCTAGCTTTCTTGAAGCAATGAAAATGTAGTCTGGTTAAAAATCACTCTCGAAGTGAAAACTTTAAAATCGTATGGTTGCATCTTTTTCTGACCGCTACTTTTGAGCTGAGGGGAAAACCGCATTAACGTCGCCTTGAGACTTTGGCCAAGTCGTTTCTTATATTTGTTAATTCTGAACAATTTTCCGAATACCTGGTTTTAGATATTCAAAAGTTTGATTAGCACAGTTTTCGATGGCATCACAGCGAAAATCGTTAACTGCGCATCCAGTTGGTTTCAGTCAATGGCTGACAGTATTATTAACACACTTTGCCACGTGAGATAGAGGATACAGACTCTCCATTTTCATTTTTTGTTGGACTAGGTTCTCGGCGTAGTCAATTGATAAAAATCGATCTTTAATGTGCCTTAATTTGTTGTAAATTTATGCAAATCAATTGATCATGGTCAGAAATCAATGAAAAGCGAAGAATAAGAAAGTTGTGAGTAATCACATTCAGTTTCAAACCCGGTCGAATTCTTTCCAGTGAGAAGAAAGGTCAAGGCATGATACATCTCGTTGACAGATCACTCGTAATGAAGCCGGAATAAAATGTTATTTCGTATTGCTCGTAAAAAAAAAAAAAAAAAAAACCTAGCATTTCGCCTCAGACTGGTTACAGGACTGCATAACTGAATTTCAGTACAATTTCAAACAAGAAGCCACTCCAACTGTCCAACGGATGCTCTGATAACGCAAACGGCTGCTACAACTTGTTCTTCTCAAGGCGTCGTTCAAAAATGTTTGAAAGAGGAACACTGCACCGGGATACATTCCATAAATAATTGCTTAAATGAAGGCGAGCGGTGTAATGGAATTCTGACAAGATGGTAACCGAGACAAGCCAAGCTATGTCGCTTATATAGAAAAGCAGAACAGTAGCTACCAAACAGACGCAGTTTCGGTGCCCTAGCTGTAGCTAGTTGTCTTTTTGTTATGGTCCGTAAATAAACGCTGCTCTCTTATTAAATGCAATACTTTTTAATATCTTTGCTCTGACATGTGGCGCTTATACCTAGGAAGCGCTCAATAGAGTCAATTTGGTAGTTGGATCCCTAAGAAAGCTGTAACTGGCCTCACAATAATTCAAAGCAAAAGCGTGAAAACCAGCAATAGGAAATAAGCAACTCAGTTATTCTTTGTGTTACTTAATAAATATGACCTTTTAGGTTACCTTTATGTAAAATTGTAACTTGAAAAGTTAAATTCTAAAGCCCAAAATCCAAAATTTGACGCAAGACGAATATTAAGGTTACCAAAAGCATACACAACAGTTGAGCTCCTCTTGAAATAAAGATGCGAACTTGAAACTTACTTTCGACAACAAGACTGATGCTTTTCCTCTTCAACTGGTCGCCCATCCCGCAGCTGTACTTTGTATTTCTTTCTTCTTCAGTAACGTTGATGTAGAGTCGCACGCTAGTGCTGTTTTGCACAACAACGCCATTCCTCCTCCAGACAATACGAGGGGCCGGTCCACCACGAGCCGGGCACCACAAAGATGAAAAATGGTTGAGCAGAACAAACTGAGTCTTCATGACGCCTCCTAGGTCAGTGGCAACTAAGCACAAGCATTCAGAAATGATATGTAAGGAACTGATTAAAAGGAAAAAAACTAAACCTAAAAATATTTAAGTGCCAGTCACTACTTATCGCCGGGGGAAGGGGTGGGGGACTTGGGGTTGTGTGACAATGAGATTTACCTGACCCCGCTTAAGGCTTTTTAAAATTCCTCTGATCCTCCCCTCCGCATTGGCAGTTAATCAGCAGTCAATTTCTTTTTTTATGGTAGCCCACTTATACTCTGTTAGTGACGACTGATCCCTTCTCCATTCCCCCTTGAAAACGAAGTGATCCCCAAAATCTTCCACCCCCCCGCGATACATAATGACTGGTCCCTTACCTGTTGCATTTAGTGCTTTTCCCTCAAAGTAGGCGCTCGATAGCAAGTATCCACGGTGAGGTGAAAATCTCAACCACATGTTCCGTCCACTGGAGCGTAGGGTAACATAAATGTCTCTCCCACAAAATACACCCAATAGATTTCCGGACTGATCAGACCCATCACGGATCTCAAGATATTCCTCATCAGCACAAGGTGCTCCAGGTAACTGATAAGGTATCCAAAGATTAAAACGTATTTCCACATAGTGCCCTTTTTGCACTGTAAGAAGCTGTGTTGTATCAAAGTCTGGGATATCCTGTCTGGAATATACTTGCGTGATTATTGCACCTATAACAACGAGCATAAGTTCACAGAGGAATGAGCTCCAATAAAAACACTTTGCACAACTAGTTAATTAGTGACTCTTTCTATTTTTTTAACTTACTGGCTTACGGCCGTTTTTTTCGTACCAAACGCTTTAATGTACGATCTGTATATATTACGCGATGGTGCAATTTCGCTCAATTGGCCTTGTATCGCGTTAGATAGAAAACACATATTTCGTGGAACATCGGATGATTTGTCAACACTATAAACCCTGCCTATTTGTTTTGATAGGTCCGAAAAATAATTACAGAAGTTATCATCGGTTTCTTATAAAGTAATACAGACAACGTTTCAACAATCACTCGGAAAATGTTACTCGGACTCTTGGCACCGACATTGAGGTGAATAATTGTTTTAGTAGAAACTGATTGGCTTCTCAAACTCCACGTACCCTTTGCTTTTCATCTCCGAGAAACTCGCGCGGAATTTGGGCCCGAAAATATTGAAATTGTTGCAGGAATAAATAAGTTCAAATCACCTTTTTCTCACTATATTATCTCACTGTTATAATATAAACTAGAAAAAGAAATATCCATCGAAGGCTTGTGGTAGATTTATATCCAGCGCTAGCCATCGACACTGAGGAGCATGTAGATTCCTCATACTTTTCAAAATAACACAACTTTGCTCTTGTTTACAAACCGATAAAGGTGCATTAAGACTGTAAAAGGACGAGAAATTATCAACGTAACGCATAAGATAAGATAACATAAGATTTGTATTTAGAAACGTTGAATTTAATTGAAAGTAGTCCCCAACTGCTCTTTGTATGGGTAATATTTGCGTGAAAATCCCGCAGAATGCTCCCCTCAAACACCGCTTATTATGGTATGCCGATAGAATTGATCCAAGCCTACCCTCTTCGGCAAATCATAAATACAATTTCGGTAAAAATTTTCGAGTCGTACCCAAGACTGCCCTTGACGCGAACTGAAAATAATATTTACTTATGTGCCCGATACCCTCTCGTAAAAACTATTTAACAAGTGCAATGCACTTACCCAAAGCAAAAGTGAAAGTCCACATGCCCTTGATAGACATCTTTTCCTGACAAAATAAATTAAATGAGTATTAAAATTTCAAAGCTATCATATGATCTTATCTGAATGCCTCTCCTCGGCACCTCAGCATATCTTTACCCTGTATACATAGCGGTTCAGTATCAGCATCGGCTTCGATTCACTTTGTGTGTCTCGTAATTGAACCATAATGTTTTTGCCTAAACGACTAAGCGTTCTATCGACCACTATGGCTGTACTGTATATATTTCTGCATTATTTTACCAATCGGAGCACCCAAACACCCTTCGACAAACTTTTGCATTAATTACCAAATTAATTTATAACTTAAACTACTTCAGGAGTGTTTTAGCTGTTTACATCACATCTTCAAAATGACACGGAGTAAATTAGTTGATATTCCTGCAATAAAAATTGTTCACGTTCAATTCTTAATGCTGTTTCTAAACATTTGTTGTTGTAATGAAGAGGCTAATAGCAGCATCCGGCATATTTACGATGACTACTATTTGATCGTCGTTTTGACGTTCACGGTGATAGAAGAGAACGTTCGGTCACCCTTGTGTCAGTTCGAGTAGCATTCTATGTAACGTTCTTTGTGAAAAAGTTACGCTGGCAGCTGAGAAATTAAATAATTTAGACAGAAAATTGAAAACTTCGTCTTCCTGAAAATTTAACTAAGAAGTTAGTTGCTCGTATTACGATGTACAACGTTATGTTCCCCCATTCCAGTTTTTTTTCATTGCACTTTTCTCCGATAACGAGGCAAAAGACTCTTCTTAAATCATTTTCATTATCAGAGTTAGAATACAGAAAAACAATACTGAAGATTACCTGAATGGTGATTGTTTCCTATCTCCGCTAGAGTGTTTTTATGCCGCAGTCGCATTTACAAACACAACAAATATTTTATTCATGTATACCGCAATGAAACCCTAACAGATGTTTCAAGCTGGTAGGGTTATACGTAAGTTACTAAGCTGGATGCTCGACATATATTTATATCACGGGGGGTTGTTCAACTTCTTCAATGAAGATGAACTAAAAAACAAATAAAATAAATAAAAAACAGTGCTCGCACAAGTAGTGGCAAAATATTTACAGGGGTCATTTATTCAGAGGGGAATATCCTTCACAAAATGAAGTCAGCCACTAGCCTGTGTAGTCATTTCATCTTTATTTGATAAGTTGTCAGAAGTGTTTTCAGCTTCAGAAATGCCCTATTTTTATTTGGAAAGGAAGTTTTAACTCCCACCGATACTTCATCCTCCCCTGTACAAAGAAAAACGTTTAACTTCAACTTCGTAAACCGAAATACGATTGCAAGACACGGTGTTTAAAGTTAAGATACATTCGCTGAAAAATGTTATCCGGGTAACATATCTTCATTTGTATTAAAGAAAATAAAATATTTAATCTTTTTTACACGAAGTTTTTAGAAACCATGGTGTACGTCATTGAAATATTTTGTACATTTTGTTTTACTTCCTCTCCAACCGAAGAACCTAACGCTGCATTTATTATTGTTTGTCTAACTTTTTGATTTTTCAGTCAGCTTATCAAGAAGTTTCATATCAAGTGGAAATCAGATTTAAAGATGGGTTAAAGTAGTTAAATATGGACCTGTCAATAACGTTTATCAGTGTACTTATGTGCGCATTTAAGTGTTTAATTAAACGCAGGAAACTAAATGAGAATTTTTTTAAGAAATTGTTTGTCCTAGCCTGAGTGGCCTTGACTTGAGTGGTGTCAAGGCTTTCTGTATTTTTCTTTACTCCTCACGCCATAGAAATATTAACAAACTGTGAATCTTGTGAATCATGTGAATCTGTGAATCTTGAAACTGTGAATCTTGCCCAGGATACCGCAGTGTTATCTGCAATGGGCATTCTTGGTCATGAGAGGATAGTTACACTACAAAGTCCGGCACAAAGAAAATGAGAGAAGCTCCGCCATAATAAGCAACAAAGACTTGTAAATTATAATCAGAACTTTCCGAAGGGAAATTTTAATTTATAAAGACCAAATTGCTTAGAGGACAGAATTAGTTGTCTTTTTTGTGTGGAAAGGGGTGGGAGGATTTTTGCAAATAGCGATTGATAAGGGCAGGGGTCTAAAGATACTCAAGAAGTTCTCGTAAAGTGTCTTTCCCGGCTAAAAACCAATTTCACTTCAAGTGACCTAATTAAGTCAGACACCTTCATGAAGTCAGATCCAAATAAAAATTGTGTAGAGTAGTGTTAATGCTTGATGAATTGCATTTGGATCAAAAAAATGTCACAGTGTATTTCAAATAAACCAACCTGTTGTAATAACAGTTACCGCATTTTTTCCAATGTCTATCAATCTACATCATACAACAGGCTGGTATCACTTTTTGTATGGTAGTAATTTTAAATTTCTTTTATTTTGTAATGCCTTGTTTTACCCTTTAATCATTTCATTTTTTCTCATTTCCCTCGATGGGGCTGCTTCTATCACAAATAGTATTTCCATTCCTACCGCATCACTAACATTAACTCTATCATCATCATATTAAGTTGTTCTACAAAGAGAAAAATCGTTGGTTATTTTAATAAAAAACAACCCTGATTAATCCACCATTGATTATCAAAATGAACCTTTTTTTCTCGCTAAAAAATAGCATGTGATCTATTTTCGTGGTTAGATAACACTGCAATCAATTTACCAACACAACAATCCTTCTATTACACACATCAGTATATCGGTGTCTCAATAAAGCCCACACAGATGTTTAAAGCTGATATTAGATTTATGCGCAAATAAGAAACTTAAAGGCCGCCTCATTGTATATTCATTTTGGGGAGTTTTTTATATCCATAACACTTTTATATATTTGCTCATTTGGGCTAAAATGATTAAGTCTATAAAACTAGAATGAAAATAGCCAAATACCTACATGTCGCCATAGAAAAATTTTATAAGAAAGTTGAATATGAGACGATTTCAAATAACACAAACTAAAATTCAACTTTGTCATCAGTTTGTTGTAGCCACAATAAGTATTAACTGTGGCTATGATATATAATGCACATCTCCATCCAGCGTAATCTTAATAACAACTCAGTTATTATTATTATTTTCAATTCTTGAGAGCTCACTTTACATTATTCAATATTTCACAGCTCAGTTTGTTGTTACTAATCCTCCCACTGAAGTTTGTAAACACTATCAGATGGCCGTTCTCCCTGAAATTGAATATTCAAAACTGCGGTAAACAGAAGAGTAAATTAGTCATTTAATTCCATACGTTTTGTTAGAATTTGAATAACAAAGAGCTAGATTTTGACGTATTATCAAATTTTTGGGGGATCCTCTTAAGATGCATTGGCGGAGTAGTTTTTATTCGCTTTTTCTGTCGATTTACTCGATGTGAAAACAATTCAATGGTTTAGATGAAAGAAATGAAAGGTAAAGCTGCAATTATTTTACTTAGTGACTCCATAAGAAGGAACATGGATGCTGGTCAGCTAACACTGAGGTGCCATCTTCGTGGACTTCCGTAAGGCTTTTGACTCTATTGATCATAAAATATTGTTGATAAACTGCAATTATTTGGAATTCGTGATAGTGAGCATCGTTAGATGTCTGATTACCTAACAGATCGTACCCAATCAGTTTTCGTGGGAGCTGTCCTGTCCCGGCCTCAACAAGTGGTCTCACGAGTTCCACAAGGTTCTATTCTGGGCCCTCTGCTTTCTTCTTTGTATAGTATTTAACAGATATGCCAAAATATTTACAGGCTGCTAATGTATTAATGTATGCTGATGATACCGTCAACTATTACGCAGCCTCAGATGCAAACCAGCTGTTGCAGGTGTTAAATGCCGAGTTCAATTTTCTCTTAGATTGGTCTACTACTAAGTAAGAACGATTTGTTTATTCATCCTAAGAAAAAGGAATATGTAATCTTTGGAACTGCTATGAAACGCAATCAAATTGACTCTAACAATCTTTGCAGTGTTTACTTAGGAGACCAAGTTCTCAATTGTAAGCCTCTCTATAAGTACTTAGGAGTATACCCAGACGAGTCACTATCTTTTAAGGAACAAGTTACTCGACTGGTTAGTAAGGTATCTAGACAGCTTGGTTTTTTAAGTAGGGTCACAAACAGTCTCACGGTTCACGCAGCTGAAAGAGTCTTTACAACTATGATTCTCCCCAAGTTAGATTATTGCGACTTTGTTTGGAATAATTTAGAGCCTTCTAGATATAAAACTTTAGATCGGTTACAACCAAGAGCTGCTAGAATTGTTTTAAAATATAGTTGCCTTGGTCACGATCAGCTATTGCGACAGTTAGGTTGGATGTCCCTTAAGACACGTTCTACTATGCATATTTTAACTTTTGTTTTTAAATGTGTCAATAACATTGTTCCTGAAATGTTCAAAGAATATTTTGTCAAGTTATCACATAATTATTTTACCGGGCGTAATGATCTTGACCTTTTAGTTCCAATTGTTCACACCGAATCTGCTACGAAAGGGTGCTTTTATTCTGGGGCACAAGCTTTCAATAATTTACCACCAAACCTTAAAAAACTTGAATCCCTATTAATGTTTAAAACGAAGCTTAAGGATTTTCTATGTAATCAACTTTTAATTTTACTTTTTAAGCTTCTTCTATGTATTTGCCTTCCAATAGTTTTTATCTTATTATATGTATTGTAATAGTTCCTTGGGCTTTTATTATTATTTTGCTATTTTTTGTTTCCAAGGGCACCAATACAATACAATACAATACAATACTCTTTATCTAACGAAGGTAACGTAATTAACCCAATGAGTTATCTAACTTACGGCCTTCGCAATACCCCACCCATCCCACCCCAGGGGAGGACATCCATCACACAGTAACCTCATGCGTGGTAAAGAAACGTCTCCTGCCCCTAACCCTACAGGAGACGGGATCTCCATTTATTTGTCCCTATCCGAGAAGACTAGAAT
Organism: Stylophora pistillata; assembly: GCF_964205215.1. Taxonomy (NCBI): domain Eukaryota; kingdom Metazoa; phylum Cnidaria; class Anthozoa; order Scleractinia; family Pocilloporidae; genus Stylophora; species Stylophora pistillata. The sequence continues at coordinate 37,340,176 of NC_142519.1, read as the reverse complement.
ATCTAACCATTTCTTGATGTTATAGAAACGTAGCAAATTCTTCTTAGTTATCTAAAGACCCTGAGTGTTGTTCCGGCCGGGCCTCGAACCCTCAACCTCCCGCACAACAGTCCAGCGCTCTATCCATTGAGCTAACCAGGAGGCAGTTAGGACAGCTTCTGCTGACGGGTACACCCTGGTTAAATATGTTATTAATTAATTAATTATTATTATTATTACTATTTCTGTACAGTAGCCAATTAGTATTTATGTAGTAGATTATTGAAAACGGACAATGATGTTTATTTTATTGTGATTCTAAAATCCAAGTGTAAAAAGACATAACTTAGCCCTGTCTCTGTGGCTTGAAGCAACTTCTTAGAGTCTTGCTTCTCCTCCCTGGATGGGATACATGCCATACCAGGCCTGACCCCAGCATTGTATCAGGCAGGTCTCTCTGGCAGTAGCACCACCACCAATGCATTTGTACTAGTGGTTGGGTAGAGGCATTTTAAAGCAAAGTACAATGCCCAAGAGTATTACACCTGACCTGGCCTTGGCTTTGACACAAACTTTTCAAATAAATTAGGGCTCAGCATACCAAATTTAACTCCAGGCCACTGCATATCCCCGGACGTGAATACAACTACAGAAATGGCCCTATAGACCAGAGTTGGCACGAAAAACACAGGCATGAGAGGGATTGTGGTGTACCGTGGAAAAGTCTGTACAACAAAAAAGGTTGGTAAAAATTCATCTTTTTTACATTGTTTGCAGATGATATGTGTCAGCCCAAGGAAAAAGATTCTGCTTGTTCGGCGGGAAATTAGAGCTGGAAAACAACGTTAGAAAATGCTGTCTAACTGACCGCGGAGTATTCAACACCTGCTTAAGAATAAATGCTCTTTTACAGCAAAACGAAATATAACGTACACAACAAGTGATTTTTTTAAGGGTATGATTTGAATACAAATCAATGGCTGAGATGGATTCCTGCCCATCTACAGCACCATCTCCCTTCTGTCCCCTCCCACCTTCTTCTAGGCCGAACATCCTGGTTGATCGTACTTAGCTGTTTTTGTTTT